>NW_027124067.1:9848-13505 GCF_001457755.1 Trypanosoma equiperdum
TGACGATGGAAAGGTTTGAATGTATCGATCGTTGACTTGCGCTTCTACAGGGCAGCAGCGAGCCCTCCCGAGGTGTTTTTGTTTTTCCGTGTGTGCATGTGTGTATCTCTTCGCATGTGTTCGGGTTAAAAGGCCAAATATTCTCCTTATTGAAACAACAACGGTGCACTGCGAGGAAACAAGAGACGCTAAACGCCAATGCCAGCGCATCAGCGGTTGGATGAAGGAATAAATGTTTTTGCGGGGGGATGTTGTTGTTGGTGTTATTTGCACGAGGTACGGCAGTAGATGCAGTACATTCAACAACTTAAGTTGAGATTGCGCTTCCTTATGCACATTTTCCCCGTCGGCGTGTCGTCTTTTCGTTGCTTCTCGTTGCGAAATACTTTTTTTTTGTGTGTTATCGCCTACTTCCGTCACCGTGAGCTTCAATTTTGTTTTTTTTTCCCTCCTTTTCCTTCCTGTTACAACCGTTTCCCCCCTTTTTTCGCACAATTCTTCCTTTTGTTTTTATCCCTTGAAGATTGTGTGCTTTACCTTTTGTGCACGGTATCTCCCTTCACAATGACACCGTGCTGGATCTTTTCTTTTTTGACCCTTTGTCTTTTATGGTGCACACTTTCCCTTGGAATGACGGGTAAGGAAGAGAAATAAATGAGGGGAAAATACAGATGTAACAGAAGGGTGTTATTCCTGTTTGCCGCCAACGAGTGCAAATGTGCAAAATGTATAGGGCGCTCCGTTAAGTTGAATCCGTTAGTTTAGTGGAGACTCTATGTATGTGTACTTTTTTTTTCTTTTTCTTTTTTCTTCCTTTTGTGCCTTGTGCACGGAGGAGAAGGCGTGAACAGAGTGTGTACGCGTGTGTGTGCGTGAGTTTGGAGGAGGAGGAGGAGGACTGTAATGGAGCAAAGGAGTAATGGAAGGAAAACATAGGAAACAGGTGATCCAATGGGGCGCATGTTATACAGCACTCCTCTTTTGTGTTGTTGGTGTTGTTGTTTTTATTTGGATATATGTAGCGGCCTCTTATGGTAGTAGTTGCGGTCGTAGCCATCGTCGTTACAGAGGTCACTTTTCGGTGTCATGCTGTGGGCGATGGGTTTTTGAATGTGAATACGTGCGTTTTGTTTGTTCGTTTGTATCGTGCCGGCCTCTTACTTTATGTGACACAACTTCATCCACGAACGGAGGCTTCGCTCTGTTGTTTGAGTGCTTGGAGCGCCTCCAATGCACACAACTATCTAATTGGTAACATTAAAATCTTTACTGCCGCGGATTTATCTATTCATTTTTTTGTTGCTTCTTTTTTTTTTTTGTTTCTTTTTGTTTCATTTCGTTCTGTTTTTGTTGTTTCAATATTATGCGGTATCGCGGTTGATGGAACAAACAAATTACCAAAGTTCTTACTACTCATGACGGTGTACCCCTCGCTATTTGTGTGTCATGGCGGTGGCCCCTTGCCGTTATTGCGGGGTGAGGGGCACAAAATGTTGGTTGATGCCCTTAAGAGCCACCGGAAACTTTTAGAGAATCGTTTTGGCCTTCCGAAAGCCATTGTTGTGATTTCTGCACATTATGAGACGAATACACCAAAAGTTGGCGGAGCGGAGCGGCCCTCTCTACTGTTTGACTACTACGGATTTCCAGAAGAAAGCTATAAGTTTCGATATCCCGTGCCGGGTAATGCGCCACTTGCTGCTGCCATTGTGAATGCTCTCACGGTTGGAGGATTTCATGCGGAAATGGAACCCGAGCGGCTTCTTGACCACGGCGTGTTTGTCCCACTCATGATCATGTTCCCCGAAGCCAATATCCCTGTGGTACCTCTGTCTGTGTTGCGATCCGGTGATCCTGCAGAGCACATACGCATGGGGAAGGCTCTCCGTCCCTTACGCTCTGATGCTGTAATGTTTATTGGAAGTGGCTCCACCATGCACCATTTTGCGCATTTTAACCGCGAGGGAGCTGGGAGGAAGTTTGGAGATGCACTGACTTCCATTCTATGTAAAAATGAGGTTGCGACGCTTCCTGAGGACCGCCTGAAGGCGATGGAGCGTGTAAAAACAATGGAGGGCTTCACTGAAGCGCAACCACTCCGTGAACACGAGCACCTGATGCCGCTCTTAACATTGGTCGGTGCCGCAAATGGAAATATCGCGGAGGAGGTTGCTAGCATATCGTTTGGTAGGGCCAATGTACGGAATTACTTGTTTACTGAATGAGGGCGAAAAAATAGTTTTGCTATCGTTACGGAATTTTTAGGAGAGGGCCCATCGGCGAAGAAATGCATTCAATAAAGCCAGATTCTGAGAGTGGAAAACAGGCCCATGGAAAGTCAAGGGTGATTTTCTGTCACCCTTGTTTCTGTTGCACTGAAGGCGCATCATTGCGATGTTCAAATAATATTATTGTCACTTTTGTTGCAGTATTGTCGAAGGTGACATGCGGGATATATATATGTTACAAAGGTGTGGTGCCTAATTTTTTCATAATTTTTTTTTTTTGGGGGGGGGGGTCACGGCACTTTCGCTCCGTGTTTGTTTTCGCAATTGTTTTTTTTTATTTCTTGCCGTTTATTTTATTTTGTTTATTTGGAATGTTACATCATGCACTCTGTGTTCCTTTCGAGATGAGGAGATGTGGGGATGCTATAGGCTGACCAATGTTGATGAATCATGTCGTTCCTCCACCTGCAAAACAAAAAAAAAAGACGTGAGAAACAAGACAGAAGCGGTTAATTCCATCCGATGAGGGTGCGTAGGCATCGCATTTCATTGTCCGAACGACGCAAAGCGATGAATTTATATGGTAGCTTCTCATCCGCGCTGTCACATTCACCTTAAATGGAGAAATAGAGGTCTAGGTGAGGACTGTTGGAGTCTACGAGCTTCATTTTCACTTCCACACACACACACACTTTCAAGGGTTTTAGAATATTTTTACTTCAAGTTTAGGAACACCAAATACGCCATACGCAACAGTGGTAATGACAAGGCGGAACGCAATGAGTGACAATACAACCTCAACTTCCTCTGTGACCCCGGAGCGTTACCCGTTCTGCATTGTGTGGACCGATATCCCCCTGGTCTCGTGGTTGTTTCCCTTTGTGGGTCACGTGGGAATATGTGATTCCACTGGCAGAATATTTGACTTTGAGGGGTCGTATTGCATTGGAGTGGATCACATGTTGTTTGGAAACCCCGTAAAATATTGGGACATTTCAGCCATGTACGTTCCATCCTCCCGATTTCCTCCGGGTGGTTTGTTGTCGGGGGATGTAGAAGAGAGAAGGCGACGGGAGACGGAGGAGTACGACAGAGCTCTAAGCGGCGTTACGACGCGTTTCCGCAAAACACAAACGTACAATTTCTTCACAAACAACTGCCACTCTTACGTCGCGTCTGTTTTGGAGGAAATGACAAACGGACCACGGCGGCCGTGGAATATGTTTTGGATTGCATGGGGCCTTGCCATTCACGGTCGCTACGTGAGTCCCGGTCGCTTCTTAAAAGCCCATCTTCCCTTCCTCGTTATCGTCGCCCTTTGTGTGACCGCCGCTGCACTCTTGGGTTGACGCGAAGCAAATGAGAAGCTACGCCACAACGAGCGGCTGGAGGGGGGGAGGTGGGATTCGGAGAACCAAAAAAAAAAAAA
>NW_027124067.1:13516-13675 GCF_001457755.1 Trypanosoma equiperdum
TGGAACCTCAGCTGTCCTATCGCAAACGCGTATCGCTGTTCTGGAGGAGGATGGCTTCGAAGACGCGACGCGAAGGTACGCAAGAAGAGGAAATGACGCTTGGCGTGGGATATAGAGGGATATTTTATCCCTTATGAAACTTATGGGGGAGGGGGGGGG
>NW_027124067.1:13719-16130 GCF_001457755.1 Trypanosoma equiperdum
TTTGGAGTCGCTCTGTTCTGTACACTTGACTTGGCCCATATCTTCTTCGAACTTTCCTTTGCACCAATCTTGCTGTCGCGCTCAGCTTTCGTCTTGATGGAGGAACCATGCCCAGCGCTGTCTTATTCTCATGCGTTCGCTGGTGGCATGTCGGTGTTGTAATGCTTCTCTTCATTTTCTTGCAGTCACGAGATGCTTGGGGGCTGAAGGAATTAAATCTTAACACCACTTTTCTGCGCCAGGATTACAGAACACCACTAAAACAACTGAGCGTTGATCCTATTTTTTGCAGGCGGCGAGGAGGACGCGCAATTTTGCATTTCGAAATGAATCAAGTGCAGGGAACTGTGGCGGTCACCCTTACTGGTTGTGTAGCGCAGGCTTGCGTTCCTCATGCCTGCGGCGCGGGTTGGGGAAACATGAAGGTGGAGCAACTACGATCGTTTTTCCTCTCTTTTGTTGTTGTTGCTGATGCCGCTCAACCGAGCTATTTTCTCTGGGGCGAAGTGTCGGTGCATGAAATGAACGGTACGGCTGGAAATCACCTTGCTATAGATGGGCAAAGCCTTCGAACCTGCACAACCGCCTCAGTTATACCACCTCTTTCCGAGATTCCCCCGGAAGTTTTCATTGTGAAAGCGAAAAAGTTTAGGTGTCAAATGCACGAAAAGGGGTTTGGAGACTCCACGACCTGCCCGTAGAGGCCGTACAATACGGGGAGTGGACGTCGAGGAGTGCGTAAACGCCCGCAAAGCGTTTGGAAAAACAACAACAACTATATGAAACGGGGGCTAACGTAGAGCTGCCTCAGAAGGTCATGGATCGACAAATCACTAAAACAAAGAGTAACAAAATCAGAAAACTCTGGAACTTGTCAAAAACAGCGTTCGCCCCAGAGTCCCCTACCACTTCTGCGGTGGCACCCAATGAACATCCATTGACACGGAAGCGGCAAACAAATTTGATTACGGATGTGTAGAAAAAGAGGCCTGCAAGGAAACCGCAAACTGTAAAGGTGGGACGAACAATAATGGGGAATTTTGGGGGTACACCACTTCACGCGGAGAAATTGAACTTAACCCTAAGAGAATTATCCACAGGAACTACACCTGCGGGGACCAATGTACGTGAAAGGGGCAGCGGAAGCATTGTATGGATGGGAGGAAAAGCTTGCTGGATGGCCAACAACGCGAAAATGCTTCTGTGCTTTCCTCGTGCGTCGTACCGGCGTCGCCTCTTGGTCTTTCATTTTTCAGGAGTTGCCATTGCTCACTCCCCTCCGCATATTCACTGTCCTATTTTCCGATATCCCTCAGTATGCTTACCGCACTGCCAATTACGCGCCTTAAAAATATATCTGCGTCGCATCCGCTCCGCACTTTTCTTTTCGGGAAACGCCGCCCCTCAGTTAACCCGTCGTCCACACCTGACAAAACATCCGCGCATAGCAGTACAAACCACGAGAAACCATCCCATTATCCCCGCTTATTCCTGTCTCCCGCTTTGGTTCAGCAGGAAATATGCAAATACACCCTAGCATATACTCACAACTCTGAGCACTCTACCCAATTGCCCACCGTGCCGGTGCACTTTTCCTTCGGATAGAGCTCCGCAATCTGGTGTAGCGAAGAGCGGCTCTCAAGTCGGATCTAATATCCATACCCATTTCCCTCGACCAACGAAACCGCCGCAGACATAATGCCTCTCCCCGTTTCCTCTAGCAGATTCCCTTTCCACCCCCAACTAGGAGATTAGGACAAAAGAGAAACCAGATTCGTACAACATAACATCCCATGTGGTCAATATCCTTCCTACACCGCGCAACGATGCAGTGGCATACAATTTCTCTCCGTATTTGCCTGGGTAACATAGCCCCTGTTCACCCCACGCATGCCGTTGCGTATCCATCAGACCCCGCCACGAAGCCATGCTACCGTAATGAGCATTAATTACGCGACCTCACTACATTATGTTATCTACGTTTCCCTTCCATTAGTCCCAAACACATTTTCCATTCCCTCGTTACACGCAATCCCCTGTCAATAGCGCTATCCTTTAACAACACTACACCACCATCAACAGAAGTACAAACCCCATTAGGTGTCTACCTTTTCCACTACCGTACAATACTACAAGCCACTAAATGTTCAAAGAAACATACAGCAATATTGGTGAAAAAATACAATTAAACACGTATGAACGATATCACTCTCTATTTCTGATTGTTTTCAGTTAGCAAACTAGTTTATCTCTCGTTTTTTTTATAGCAAGCAAAATAACGTTGAAAGCATAATCTTATTGTTTAAATTCAACA
The DNA here is from genome assembly GCF_001457755.1 of Trypanosoma equiperdum. Lineage (NCBI taxonomy): Eukaryota > Euglenozoa > Kinetoplastea > Trypanosomatida > Trypanosomatidae > Trypanosoma > Trypanosoma equiperdum. Next base: position 16,034 of record NW_027124067.1, read on the forward strand.
CAAGTTGAGAGTTGCTTAAAAAGTGTTCAGTAAATAAAGCGAGGAAGCGATCATGTGGTAGGTTCTTTCTGTCAGTAGGGTTCGGGCTTCTTTCCTC
>NW_027124068.1:0-99 GCF_001457755.1 Trypanosoma equiperdum
GCCAACAGAAAATAAACCAAGCGTTGCAGCAGCAACCTGCAATTCAAGAGGGGAGGATCAACCGAGTAACCTGTGAAAAACTCAAGACACAAGGATGCG
>NW_027124068.1:109-867 GCF_001457755.1 Trypanosoma equiperdum
CCGACGAAATTGACAAATCGGCAACCAACGCACGGGTAGCAGTACAAAACCTAGAAAAAATAGAGACACTCAACAGAGCCCTCACCAACCTTATAGCACTGAACAACGCCCACCAGAAACTAGCCAGCACGGCTACCGGCACAAAGGAGACGCAGCCAACAGAAAATAAACCAAGCGTTGCAGCAGTAACCTGCAATTCAGCCAAAGACAACCAAGCAACCTGTGAAAAACTCAAGACACAAGGATGCGTTTTTAACGAACAAGACAAAAAGTGTGAGTTGAAAAGTGAGGTAAAAGAAAAACTAGAAAAAACAAACCAAGAATGGAAAGATGGGAATAAAGAAGAATAATACAAAGGAAAAGAGCAAAAAGATTGCAAATCTCCGAATTTCAAGGGGGAAGGTGAAACTTGCAAAGATTCCAGTTTTCTCGTCAATAAAAAATTTATTTAGGGTATGGCTGCTGCTTCAATGAGTTTTGTGGCATTTCAGTATTCTAAGTCCTTTTACTTAATTTTATGAAATATATAAAATTTACTTAATTTTGATATATATATATATATATATATAAACACTTTCGTGAAGCCTTTGGAAAACATAAAAATTATCAAAATTTAAAATTTTGAAAAATCTAAAATTTTTGTATGATAGCAGATAATGAGTATAAAGTACTGTGGTGAGAAAGCATGAAACGAGAGTTATATTATGAAATTTCATATTTTTTTATTTTCTGGATATTATTTAGCATTGTAATAATAA
>NW_027124068.1:877-3868 GCF_001457755.1 Trypanosoma equiperdum
TAGTATTATTATAGTACTATGAAAATAATTGTCTCAATTTTATTAAATATTATAAAAATTAATATATTTTAATTTTAATAAAAATGAGAAAATAAGTGAAATTTTTAAAATATATATAATAGTGAATTATAGACATGATGAAGTACAGTAGTAGTGCAGGAAAAATATTTTTTATTCTTAAAATTTTCTTATTATTTAAAATATTTAATTTTGATTATTTTTTTATGGATATCAGGCAGGTTTATAATAATAGAAATAAAAATAATAGTGAAAATATATAATAGAAGGGTGCTGTGAGTGTGTATATACGAATATTGTAATAGGAATAGTGATTGAAAGCCGAATGGACAACCAAAGTAGAAGCTAGTAAAACGATACCGCTGGTGCGAGGAGATTAAGTAATTGGAACAATTAGGAAATGAGATAAAGGAAGAGATAGCACAAAAAATATTGTTATTATTATTTTTGAAGGAATCTGCCAGAAACTGACAGAAAAAAATGAGATGCAAATCGCATTCTCAAACATAAAAGTAGAGGTAGAAATACTACACAAAGAAATGACGGAGGATACTCTGAAGGACTTGGATAGTCCAATGTGAAAGGAAACTGTTATTGCTACGTTGTCCCTAAATGCAGCAAAAAAAGATGAAAAGAAGAGAGGAGAATAAAGAAGAAACAACTGTATGTTGCTCGGCATAACACATAGTGAAATGATACATACCCCAGTAAAACCCTATGTTTCAATTAACAATATATAGATGGTACAGTGGAGGTAACGGAAGCTGTGGTGTTTAATGTGATGGTGGGATGGCAATGTACGGCTTTGACGAAGAAGCAGGAGTAAGGGATTGAGTAAGTGTAAGGTTGTTTTGAAGACTTTTCATCAAATTATAGTAATAGTGGCTAACATATGCGACAAAAAGTACAATATTATCTAGATGGTATTTCAAAACTAAGGATTCCAGTGAATTACTATGGACAGTATGTGAATAATAACGCCAAAAAACTGCTAAAAATATATATGTGAACAGGAAGAAATGTTTTATGTGATGTTGAAGTAATAAATGCCGATACTACTGCAATTTCTTATTGACGTACTGGAAAGATATACATAACTTTTATGGAACGAGTGACTAAAACAGGTGTTGTTACTGACGCGAATCTACCAGATCGTATTAACGAAACAGAAGAAACAAAAGAGGAACTTCTTGTACTAAAATTACCGTTACCTAAGCTTTTGCAAAGTAAAGTAAAGCGACTCGGTTGAAGAAGGACCAAAAGGACAATTGTGTGCTGGGGAGGAAACAGTGTTGTGTAGTTATTTCAACAACCTGTTGTGAAGAGTTGTCATAAAATAGAGCATATAGTCTGCAATAACAGTTTAAATTTTAGGCATATGAAGATTTATCGTTAATGGGTTGCAGTAATAGAAAGTTATGTAAAAAAGTAATTGATAGAAATAACATAGATCAGAAATGAAGGTGTTCTATAATGTTAAAAATTGATTACAGCGACATCGACAATGTGGTGGCAAACAACATGACGGACTTTGAGGTGATTATCCCTCCAACAACACACTTACTTGAAGCCTCTGCACCTAGTAAGTCACTGAGCCAGCCTATTAATTCTTTCCCATACCATACTGAGGAGGACTACTCAAAAAAGTTCAGAAGAACTTTCATTCGAAGCGGCGAAGCGGCCGATGTTAGAGGCCTGCACGAATACACAAAGATACACAAAAAGCAGTCATTTCTGGTCCGGTGGCATTCATATTTACACTGATCAGACTTGTCGAAGACGATCGACCGATACACACAGCCTTTATAGCAGACACCCTGGATCATTCAGCGACAGACTAATGCAACAAAGACTGCATTTAAAAGAAACACACAAATAAATGAGAGTGAAAGTTTCCGAAGGACAATTAATCGAAGGAGATCACCAGAAGACGACTAATACCACTAGAAACCTTTGGTGACTTAAGCCGGTAATAATGCAAGCCGATACTAGCCGAAGTAAGTAACAAAGCAACAAAGGCACTGAAGACCATAAGGCTAAGTGTAAAAAACTATGAAGCAGCGCACACGATAACCTTCAACGACAAAAATACTGTCGACATAGAAACACTACACAGAAGCATAACAAAGGGTCCATGCGGAAAAAAGTAAAAACAACGAAAGCGGTGTAGCAGCTATGGAGTGTCGCTCATCCGGCAGAAACAAAAAAAACGTCAGCCTTTGATCGGCCCTTTCCCTCACAGCGCAAGGCATAATCCGAAAAAATACAACTCAACAAAGCGTAAGCCTTGATCCTTGTCCTAGACGTGATGCCAGGTTGAACAAAGCAAAAAGGGACATGACCGACCACAGAAACAACCAGCACTCTATCTTCATACTGATGCACCCCTCAAAAAAAAAGCATTTCAATGAAGGCAAAGACAAACGTGATAGCGACGGCTTTGGGCCTAGCGACCTTCCTCAGACTTTTGGCGCCAACTAAGGCTACCGCAGGAGGGGCATTCATAAAGAAACAATGGGAACAAGTCGCCAAATCCGCTCAAAGTATGCGGAAGGTGGCCCCAGCCACAATGCAATTGCTCGCCGACATCGATGAGTACTTAATCGACATCAGGCGCAGGCAATACCAACTGACAGTTTACATAACTTCAAAAAACTCAGGAAACGAAACAGCAGAGTACGGCCCTATAGCAGCAGCGCTGTCAAGCTTAATAGATTAACTACAAACAAAGAGCAAACAAAGAAGCAAAGCAGTAGTAGCGGCGGTCACTAATGCGGAATTTATGCGAGTCCATATGCCGGAATTTCTAACAATAGAAAAAAGTGCCTACACGGACGCTTCAAAGGGCTGCCTAGAAACCGGCGACAACACTAACGTCATTAGCACAATAGCAACCGACACGGTAAATGAGGATGCCATTGCAAGCCCGAAGGCGCAACCGAATTTTTTTTGGAATTTTCTTCGTGCCTTCGT
>NW_027123894.1:0-2168 GCF_001457755.1 Trypanosoma equiperdum
AAAAAAAAAATAAAATAAAATCACGAAGATCAAAATAATATTAATAAAAATAATAATTAAATAAAACAACCATAAAAACAAATGAACACCAATAACAAGAACAACAACAAAAAATGAAACTCGATAAACAAAACAAAAGCATTTATCCCACTGAACGTCACAATAATAAAAATAATAATAACAGGTAACATCACTAACATCAATGGATGCTTATTATCTTCGTCTCGCTCGTTATTCGTACCACTCCTATACAACACACCATTTTGAAAAATGAAAACATCGACACAATAAATAAATAGAGTTAACAACAACAACAACAACAATAATAATAATAATAATAAAATTGTGTAAAAAAAAGGGAGGAGGAGATAAAGGAGATTTCCTTTCTTTTTTTTTTTGTTTTAAAGAAAAAACATAAAATTGATATATATTTAAATATATATATATATATATATATCCCCATTACATCATCTAACCCTACTATTGCCTGTCTCCATCAGTAATGGGAATGGCATCCATTTTTGCCTTATATCCATTCACAGTGCCTTCAATAAATAATTCTGTTGCGCATGGTTTTACCACAACAGTTGCCACACTTTCACCGCTTTCCAATTTCTCAAGTCTCGTTTGTCCAAGTGCCTTAATTCTGCAGTCCTCGCTAAAGGTAACTTTCACATGCATGTCATAATCCAACGTATCGTTATAATACGCCCAGCGACCAGCGCGTGTTTTAACAATTCGGAAGAGGAGACCATTTCCTTCATTAAAACCCTTTACAATTTCATCGCCCTGAACAGTCGGCTGTCCATTAATAAACTCAACCGTAGAAGTCTTTGAGCCACCACAACCCATTTTTATTTTCTTATTTCTTTTTCTTTATTTTGCTGTCTTGTTTGTGTAAATCTCCTCCTCCTTCTTCTTCCTCAAATTCGTTCGCCCTTAACGTAGTGTTTATTATTTGTTTCTTTTTCTTTTTTTTTTTCCACCTTCCATATTTAAATGTGTGAAATTTGTATTGTGTAAGTTGCAAGTAATTCAAGCATGGTCATACAGTGAAAAGGGACGAGAAGAGAAGCAACAAATAATGAAGAGATTAAAAGTAAAGGCACAGAAATTAAATAATTGAGGGTGGTTAACAAATTGAGGTGTGATTATACGTGCAGCAGGTGGAACCATACACGGGCGGTAAAATGAAAAGAAAAAAAAAAAGAAGAGTTCGATTTGGAAATAAGACGAAGAAAAGGAAGGGAAAAAGTGAAACACAAAGACGGGACCAGGCAGGCGTGCTGCGTCCCTGTTTTGTTTTGTTTTGTTTTTTTTTTAAAAAATTCCCATCCATCCTTCTTTTTTCCATCTCGTTTTTTCTTCTTTTTCTTTTTCTTTTTTTTAAAAAAAATTATCAATCAGAAGAGTCCTCTCATAAATGCACCATACGGCAGTGGCGCATAAAACACTGCGAACAAATTCGTCATATTAATTTTCGTCAACTGCATCCATCCATCGAAGTTATTCCACTTGCAAGGTGTGTGGAAAGAAGAAGAAGAAGAAAAAAAAAACGAAAACAAACAGAATGAAGTTTCGCTTTCCACTGCTACACCACATCACGGCACCTAAGGCATGGCCTCCAACGCGGAATTAACCACACCAACGACCCAAATAATGTACTTAAACCCGCCCCACCCCGCAACAAATGGGCAGGGGAAGGAAGACAAGAAACCAGAAGAGAGAGAAAGGGATGATGGAGAAATATTTGAATGCTAATATTCTATTTCCCCATCATCCCTTTCCCACCTTAAGAAAAATGAAAACAAAAACAAAAAACAGGACAACCTCCACACACATATACATAAATATACGTAAATATACTAATATATATTTATTTATATTTATGTTGTGTGCGTATGTGTCTATGCTTCTAACGCCCAGGCACTCCTTATCTCTCCCCCCCGCTATATTTCCCATTGTATGACCTCATTCGTGTTTGTTTGGCTTTTCGGGTGATGTTCCGGCTCCATTGTCGCTTCCTTTCTCAGCCGCTGCCTCGAGTGGATCCGACCAGACCTCTCGAACCAGAAATCGAAACAATTGCTCCCGCTCGTCCATATCCTCTTCCCATATATCTATGGCTTCCTCAATCCACTTCTTATCATCATCATCATCATCATCAT
>NW_027123894.1:2181-3970 GCF_001457755.1 Trypanosoma equiperdum
AAAAATCATCATCATAATAATCATCTAATGGATGAGGTGGAATTTTACTGAACATGTTGAGGAAACTCCACCCATGTCTTGTGGGATCCATATTTGAGCGGCCCCGCTTCGAGCCGGATCGTTTCTCGCCACCACCACCATCACCGTCATTATCATCGAAGTTTGGGCCATGGTCCGGCTTCCACGTAATATCCGACACCTCATACGTTTTATAGAAATCGCCACCACCACCGCCATCACTATCATTATTATTATTATTATTATCATCATCATTGTTTTTGGAGCCCTCGTTATTCAATTGGTTTTCTTCAATCCAAAGCTCTGTCTCTTCGAAAAATGGGTTGGGTGAAAATGTTAAGGACAAACGAGAACCCGTCTCCTTGTATGTCACCATCATATCCTTCAGGTGTTTCCGAAGCAGCGCCTCATCAAAAGTGCCCAGTTGATTTCCATCATCATCATCATCTTCAGCATCATTTCCCGCGGCGCGGCTGCCATCCCGATCCTCTTCAACATGCGCATCTCGAAGGACGGCAATGATGGCGTCTGCCCAAAATGTGGTCGGAAGTTTACCGTTTTTAATGGCATTTGTGATCACCTCGTGCCGGGCGCTGTAGTGCTCGTTCAGTTTGATGTTATTTTCAACAAGTACTTTAGTGACGGCCTCATGCATTTCATCCTCCAACTTGTTAATCAGTTTTTGCACAGCGCATACGGCACTATTGTATGGCGCAGCAGGACTACCCATCAGTAACGTTTCCAAGGACTCTCCTCCCCGCTAATTGTTTCGACCAAACGGTGTCGGTAACTGTCCCCTCTTCTTCTTCTTTCTCTTCCTATTCCGTCGTTTTTTTTTCTTCTTTTCCTTTCCGTTCGTTACTTTACCGTGGAGAAAACTTATGAAGTAAGAGAAGGAGATCAAAAAATGCTTACACATTTTGTAAATAAATGAAGGAAAAAAGTGGAAAAAAAGAAACAAATTGTATAGATAAAATCCCCCCCTTCCCCAAGTGGCCAAGAATTGTGGCCGGAAGTGGAGCTATTTCTCCGCCTCGAGGTTCATGAAAGGCAATGGAGAGGAAACATAATATAACGTGAGGAAACTGGCATGAAAAACCGAGCGAAGGGACCAAAAATGAAGATGAAAACAACAAAACAAAACAAAACAGAGTCGAAGTGGAAGAGCCGACACGCAGCCACCGGAAACATGTCGCCCCTCATTTATTTTTATTTCATATACTATTCTCTCCGCGTTTTTCTTTCTTTCTTTCTCTCTCCCCTGTAGATACAAACGCATAGGTGTGAACAAATAAATATATGTATACGTGCCTTTTTTTCTTTTAAAAAGAAAGGCTTTTTTTTCCACCTTTTACTGCCTCAGAGTTTCCAACACATGTACAAATAAACAATATATGAACACAAATAACAAAACTCACCTGTGTGCGAGGAAAGGAAGGAAAAAGAAGAAGAAAAAAAGAAGAGCCAAGGGAAAACTGAAAAGTTCATATTCATATATACATACATATGTGTACTGCACATTATTATTAATGTGTGTGCGCGCGTGTGTTTGGAGAGGAAAGAAGAGTAGAATAATGCGGATGCAAACCGAATAGGCAACAATAACAATAGCAAACAGAAAAAAAAAGTGAGGAAAAGTGGACCAGAGAGCACATCGGCACGATAAATTTTCGCAGAGAAACCAAAAGGAAAAACAGAAACAAGACAGAGATACACCACGCCTCCAGCGAAACAACAACAACGACAAAACAACAACAACAGAAAAAAAAAA
>NW_027123894.1:3994-9953 GCF_001457755.1 Trypanosoma equiperdum
CCGACACGGATATAAACCAGACGTAGCACAAGGGTAATGAGGGAGAAATAAAACTACTAATAATATTAATAATAATAATAAAGTACAAAAAAAATGAAAAGAGACATGTGATGAGAGATAAAAAGCAGTGAGAGGAACTTGATTAGGTGGGTGTGGGGAGAGACGTTAAACACGCCATGGTGCGGCGGTAAACCTTCGATTTGAGCGACGTGTGTCAAAATGAATGGGCAATTCCCCTCCCCCCCCTGTCCTTCATGGGAATCACCTTTCAGTAGAAACTAACGGAAGGTATACACAAGACAACCGCAGCAGCATGGGATACAAAACAAAACAAAAAATAGAGGTAAAATGATGTACCTCTGCCTTTCCTCTTTTTTTTCTTTTTTTGATCGTCTCTTCGTTCATATAAAGTGATATGGGGGAGTCTCGCAATACCGAAAACAAAAAATTGCAAAACCAAGCCAAAAGAACAAAACTTCTCAAGAGAGGAAAAACACTAATAACACTAGTAACAAATAACGACAAACAGTCTCCCCACTTCCCTCCACATAACCCCCCCCCCTCCGAGTAGCGTGACACACCGAGGAACCAACGTTTTATATTCCTCTTTTCTTTTCCTTTTCCTTGCTAATCATACACACATGTCGTGCTACGACTGTAAATACGCGGCGGCCCTCCAGTCGCTACAGCACAAATCGGAAGTATGGGATGAAAAGCCACCGCACCAGGGAGTTCCTTCACTCGCGTGTACGAGGCCCTCGCCTGTCCATTCACTGCAGACTCTTCCATAACATCACTAATGAAAATCGCATCTGCAGTCGCTGATACGGTTGAGAGGGTTTGATGATACGGCTGCACATCCATTCGACACACGGGATTGCGTAAAGCCGATGAAGCGGGGGCAACCGGCTCCGCCACCACCACCTGCCGAAGAGGGTCGCGGGGAAACCGCTTATCCCAAAGCGTTACAACCCCCTTCGCGCCACCATATCCCGTCACAATAACATGGGGATAGCAATAAGGGAAACTTATATGGAGGCACGTGCCCTTCGAATTTTCTGCACCACCTACAGGCGGCTTTGCCGCGTCATCCTCCGACTCTGCGCTGCTAGGGAAAATACAAGTGGCCCGAGCGGGTTTTCGCAGATCAAATAAGTAAACCGAACCGGCGCCAACAGCTACGGTTGAATCATCAGTGGAGCTTGGTGTTATAACAGAGGGCATAATAAAGGATGACTGTTGGCTACCAATGCCCTCCAAAACCTTGTGCTCACACACCAAATCCCATGAGTCAATCAACCCATCAGGCCCACTTACATGCAATAAAGTCGCTGGTACATGATAGGAGGAAAGACAAGGCATGCGACCCCCGCCACATCTCCCCCCGCATGCCGCAGTCGCAAATGAGGTGACACGCTTCACTGCAGTCCCACCAGCGTAGTCCATGAAGAGCTGCACCGACCCCGAGGAACCCACTACGCACAACAACGTGCGATAGGCGGCATCTACAAAATGTAATCCAGTAACCGACTTGATAGAATTCGTAGCACAGTGCTCGGAAATAACCGGGCTATCTTCCTCAGGACACTGCCAGGCCGAATGGATGTTCCACGGAAGCCCCACCCACCCGTCCGACGACTTGGCAATGATCCCAGAGGTCATCTTTTTTCGCGGACCCGATTGCTGCTGTTGATTATACAGCGTTGTAGTCCTGGCAAATGCAACGGGATCAACCCACGACGTTACCGCCGGGGCACAAATATCTGAAATCCACCGGCACGTCGCTTTCACATGAACAGAGGTGGAACCCACACCGACTGATGTGGCCGGTGATGTGCTTGCCGACGCTGTTGCCGCCGTTAATGAGCACGCCGCGCTCAGGGCAGTAGAGGAACGGCCAGCCATGGCGGTGAGATGCTCTTCCGCGCTCCACGACCAAACCTGCACCGTACCATGAGAGGTTCCCGTTACGAGATGCCGTTCCGCCATGTGGAATGCCATCACGCCGATAAGCCCGTCATGCTCAAATGAAACGTTGCTGACCGGGCGTGACCAAGCCGACGCCCCAAGGCTCGTGTCGGAAGTTATCGAAAGGTTGATCAGGGGGAGTTGGCTCCCAGTGGGAGATAACATGGCGCTCGGTTCCCTTTCCTCGTCAACTAATGGTTTTACACCCTCGACGTGAGAGACTGGTGGGGACCAGGTCGGGAGAGGTGGGGATGGCACCGCAGGTAGGTTACAGCTATCACCACTATAACCAGCGGGGGGCGCTGACAGCCGCAATTCATTTCTCACCTTGTGCACGTACTCTCTCATGCAGAAGTCCCTCCTAAGGTTAAAGGTATTTCGTGGATCATCATCGTCCATTGGTACTAGCAACAGCTCGTCCAGGAAACCCAGAAGAGTGAAAACAAAGGATGCGACAGCTGCACCACTACCAGTGGAAACGATCCTGCGTGGTAAAACAGCGTCGCACGCGAGAGTCTGAACGTCCGCGACGCCACCACTTTCATTACTAAGTCGACGATCGCGTTCCACACCGGCTGCCTTGCCTCGTGATGCAGCACCGTCAGAACGATTGCCTGTCCCTCGCATTCCCCGTTTTAGAACCCGAATTACAGAGCTACGAAGCATCGATAAAAACCTCCTACTTTTGGCGTCACTGGGCACTTTTGTCGATTTTTCTACCGCACCTGACTCCCTCGGGGTTGTTGGCTGCGTGAAGAAGCCGCCCGCGCTAAGTGGTGGTAAACAACTGAGTGCCTCCTCCGCACGAGAGGAGACATAAGGACACGGATCATGTGTTGCAGCCCCTGTCCAGCACACCAGGCGTGCAAGAAAAACAATGGGGCAACCGACTTCCATGGCGCGGTCATTGTCACATTTTGATGGACACGACTCCAGTGGGCACCCTTTGGGAAAGTAAATGTCACAAATCAGCGAGCGCGTACCACTTACCAGACCTGGGAGGATATCCTCTTCACCACCACCGTTAGAACCACCCTCACCCGCTTCTGAAGCGCGATATATTTTTTCGGAGGCGCACTGAACGGAAGCCCGCACGGTTTCCATTGGCATGTGAGCAGACAAGTATCGCACCAGCCACCGTATAGAAAGAAAGACAATATCGACAAGATCGATTCGGTTGCTCATATTCCCCTCACGAGGAGCAACAAGCACGTTGGCACATTCAACAATAATGTGAATACATCGTAACGATGCCGCTTCGTCCGTACAACTGGACGACATAGTCATAGATATGGCTTTAAGAGCCGCTCCACGTATAATAGATGAAGATGCCCACGAAAGGAGGTGCAGCGTCTTTAAAGGGGATGCTAACTCTTCCAACCCCAACTTCTGTTCGCCTCCACTGCCGTTCGTCAGCGCTCCTTCGGTCCCAGCATTGATTGGTCTCGCAGCGCCAGGCTCAAGTGCACTTGCCTTCCACGTCAATGCCACGAACAACGCGAGAAGAGAAGTGATAGAGGTTGTTAATCTTGCCGCGTAAGCGTCGGTGGTTGCTACGAAATGATGTTGGACGCGGCTCCCCCTTGACTGATTGATGTACACTTCAGCAGACCCCCGCTGCAACAACGGCACCCTGACGCTGGCATCTCGCAGAAGTTCGCTGCAAAGATTGAGTGCGCCACTCTCAAGAAGATACTTCCTGTCTTGGTCAAATGAGAAGCTGGTCATGGATAGTATGGCTGAAGAGAGCACACGCTGGCCTTCAGACTCCAGCCAATAACCGAGTTCCTTGCACTGCCACAGACCAGGCCCAGCAGGAGGGTCACTAGGCAGGCTGAAGGGTCTTTCCAACGCCTTCAGGCAACTCGTCGTTACGGCGCTTCGCTGTGCCCACGCCAGTCCTGCAAGCGATGGGTCCGCATAGCATGCCTTGGCGTACACAAATAACATAGAAGGTAGCAAATGCTGCAGATCACTCCGGCTCCAAAAACGCGCTAACGCCATGTCGAATATTCCAACTTTTGCGCATGCTGCCGCGGCCGAAAGTCCGGCATCAATGAAACGGCAGAGGACCTTCATAGCTTCATCACGGTGTGCCACCACAAGCAAACCCTGCAGCAACATGGGCAACCCGGCGACAGAAGGGAAGGGCCTCATGAATGCACCTCCGGAACACCCACAACCACTGAGATCATTTGAGCCTGTGCTGCATGCGAGAAGAGGGTCAACTGCCGCTTCCTCCCCCATACCTCTGTAAATACTCACCTTCCGTGGCCCAGTCCTGTGTGGCCCGATATGTCCCGGCCGTCTACACTGATGCCAGGCAATGCCCCCGCAGTGGAACAAGCTCTGCTCCGTTACCCGCTCCGCCACAGCCATCAAGCAGCGCAGCTCCTCCTCAAGGAAATCAGGCACAGTGACAGGACGGTTACCAAGTGATGGAAGCGACATGGAACGCTGCTCGCATCGCCACTTAGTGACGTTCCAGTCGAGCCACTCGCGAAACTCCAACGTTGTCAGTGAGGTGGGAGGAGCTGGCTGAACTGCTCGCTTCAAGGAGACAAAAGTTCTGCCAATAATGCAATCCAACGAATCCCATTGTGGATGGTTTCCCATATGCGGGAGCGGTGGATAAACACAAACCTCACCACCCAGGGCTGTGATGATGCGTTCCGCAAGCAAGAATCCACGAAATAACGGAGCGACGACAACATCTTCACGAAATAAGTGCACAAACGTTTTGTACGGAAGAGAAGACCAAGCAATGCACTCCATTATGGCCATAGTCGCCCAATGAAGCTGACCAAGTGGCGTCTTCTTGTCATCCAGTGCCCCAGGTATAAGGAAAGGCAAAAGCGGGTGAATATCTGTTAGGGAATCGTTCTCAACCATAAACCACAGCAGTGCCATCTGTAACGGTGTCATAAGACACGAGGTGAGTATATCTGAGGGCAGCTTTGGGTGCTGGGGCAACTCCCCTGAAAACGTAGCACCAAGGAAGAAAAAATCACTCAGCACGGACGAAGTGGCGCAAGTTTCTTCACTACCAGCATCAAATGATGATACACCTGCCGTACCCTCATGGGGCACCCGCAGCGTGGGGCGGTCCGCATCTGGAGGTCCTTGTGCAAACGAAGTGTCACCTTCGGCATCACTCCCCGTGTTGTGCTCCGGTTTGGGCGAACTCTGGCAGCGAAGGAAATTCCTTAAAAGTTCGCTAGCGTTTGGACAATCAGCCACCACAACCAGCGGCAATCCGACCTTCTCGAAGAGCGTCCTGGTGCGACACTTCACAGCACTGCCAGATGGCTCCATCAGGTATATTAATCCCGACTGCGGTCGCGGTACACCGTAGCCACCGTAATGAAAAATTACCTTTCCACGTCCCCCGGCACGTTCTCGGCACTGCATGAGACCCCGATGCAACCGGCTCACTTCAGTATTATGGCAGTGTTTAACCATCAGCGAGCGCTTTGATAAGGCCTGGTACCGGCGTTCCAGTTGCTTTCCCAATTCTCCCAATATGTTGAAACTGTCACCAGGGAGAAGTCCCAGTGACCGCCAGCCGAAAACATAAGGCGCATCCAACGCCTGAATGGAGTTTTCCTCTTGATTTCCATCTCCTTCCTCTCCCCAAAGCAGGGGGTTAATGTTAATACTCACCACTACCGCAGTTGTCGCTGCCGGCACAACCGCAGCTTCTGCCGCTATGCCGCCCGCCGGAGGTTCCCGTTCCGAAAGCGGCACGCGGCGGCCACGGCGAAGCCAAGCCTCCTGCACAAGTCGCAACCAGCGCCGACGCTCCACCGCCTCCACTTCTACAGCCGTGCGTGGTTCCAGATCGGTTCCAGAAGACACATTTGGTGGAATATCATCAACTGACGGCACTGTCCAAAAGTTCATTGACCGCAACGGCTCAAATCGCCGTGAGGGGAGTAAACAACACGGCACACCGACTTCACACGGTCACACACACACACACACACACACA
>NW_027123894.1:9963-10361 GCF_001457755.1 Trypanosoma equiperdum
GTTCACACAAACACGTTCACACACCCGTTCAGAGAGTTTCTCGTGCCACAGAAAAAAAAAAAGAAAAAGAAAACCAAAAACAAAAACAAAGCCAAACAGAAGAGGCAATATACGATTTTTTTCCCCCCTCTCAACCGTGTGGACGTCAGCGTCCGCGCCAGTCAAATCTGTCAAGAGAAAAGGAAACAAAAGCAGCAAATGCTAAAAACAAAAAACAACAATGATTTCGCCAAACAGAAGATTCAGATTCGATACACGCAGCGTGTGGGTTGGCAAGGTAAGAGAAAAAGGAAATTCTCTCCCTTCCACCGCACACGCAAAGCGGCTTACGACAGAGGCCGAATGGTTGTTGCTCTCTCCTTTCCCCGTCTATTTTCCTCTCTTTTCTTTTTTTTTTT
>NW_027123894.1:10371-10932 GCF_001457755.1 Trypanosoma equiperdum
TATTTTCCCGTCCACTTGCGGCACGCGTCTCAATAATTCCCCTCGCCACGTTTTCGATCCCTCGTCACAGACACCTCGCGTCGCGCTTCCTCTTTCTTCAAAAAAGAAAAAAAAAGGTCACCGCGCCTTATATATTTATTTATTTATTTATTTCTGTATACGTGAACAGTTTCCACCCCTTCACTTTTTGTTTCCTATTAGCTTTCTTGAAGCTCTTTCTTTCTGTCTTCCCTATGGAAACCCAACAATAACGAAGCTACGTAAATTTTCTCTGGCTCGCAGACTGTTTTAGGTTTGTTGTTTTGTTGTTCTTTTTTTTTTTCTTTCTTTGCTTCTGTCTGCCTTTTGCCTCCTATTTCCGCTCAAACACAGAGACGCAAACGAGAAGTGCACTTTACTTTCCCTCCCCGTTTAATCTCTCCGCCGCACCAAAATATAAATAAATTAATACTTATATTCTTATTAAACGTATACCCCTAATGCACTTCAAAGTGATGTGATAATTCCTTCTTCACTGAGGCTCACAACCGTTCTTACTTTCTTACTTGTTTTGTTTTGTTT
>NW_027123894.1:10942-11286 GCF_001457755.1 Trypanosoma equiperdum
TTTTGTTTCGCTTTGGTTAGTTCCCCCTTCTTCTCTTCCTCGTATGATGTTTCCTCTCCCTCTCATTCCTATTGTTGTTGATCTTATTGCTCTTGCTCTTGCTCCTGTTCCTGTTGTTCTTTTTCTTTTTTTTTAATTATTTTAATTATTATTATTATTACTCTCCTTGAGGGTGAGCGATTGCGTTTTACACGCAGCACCACGCAAAGTTACGGACGCACTGCGAGGCGCCAATGCTCCGCGAGAGAAATAAATGAACACACGGACGTGTGGAATTTAAGGGAAGAGACGGGAAACTTGAAGGAGGGAAGTGAAAGAGAGACCTTCCAAAAAAAAAAAAAAAA
>NW_027123894.1:11306-12145 GCF_001457755.1 Trypanosoma equiperdum
GAGAGAAAGAGAAAGAAAGAAAGAGAAGGAAGAAAAAAGAAAAGTTGAGGTTAAGTAACACAGAAACAATAAATTCACCAACACAGTACCGAGAAAGCGCAAACAATACGCCACGATGGGTAGGTTATAATAATGATAAGAGTATTAATAACAATGGTGGTAATCATATGAGTCGAAATTACGAGCTGGAAACCACACTTTCTCCTACGGTAACTAAATCCCATACAAACTTAAATACATTTAATGAGTGAAAAGTATCACCTCCAAACAAAAACAGACACACACATACACACACACACATACATATATATCCTTCTTCTTTTCTTTTATCTCTTATTTTATTTTCTTTTTCTTCAGTTCACTTTTTTCTTTTTCTTTTGTTTTTGTTTCGCTTCAGTATCTCATGCACTGAGGAAATAATGGTGACATCATGCTGTAACAAAATGCAGGCACAAACACACAAAACAAAACTGCACGGGGGGGGCAAAAAATAAAAATAAAAGTAAGTAAATGAGAAAGAAAAGGAAGACGTGCGTTTGCGTTTGTATGGAGGCGATACCTTTCTTTTTGCAAGTACCCATACGAAGTTAAGCCACTCACACGAGATACAAGAATGGAAAAATAAAAATAACAATAATAATAACAGTTAAAAAAGAAAAAAGAAAGGAAAGGAATAGAAACAAACAAAACGTAAATAAATACTATAAATATAAATACTTATTTAATGGAAATAGGGAGGCTAAATAGGCGTTCGCGTAAATAGACAACAATGACAGTAGAAAGAAATAAGTCGAGAGAAAGGTTTCGTATATTACCCACATATATATATATATATATAT
>NW_027123894.1:12166-12303 GCF_001457755.1 Trypanosoma equiperdum
AATAGAAAGGAAACGTGTATAAGTGTACGGGGATGAGTTACACCCTCAAAAAACAAAAAAAAACAGAAACAAAAACTACGTATGGAGTTACATAATACAGAAACGCACACACACACACACACATATATATATATATA
>NW_027124070.1:0-103 GCF_001457755.1 Trypanosoma equiperdum
TTATAATGAGAGTAGTAATAAAAATAATAATAATAACGATGATGATAATGATAATAATAGAAGAGTGTTGCAAGTGTGTGTATATACGAATATTATAATGAGA
>NW_027124070.1:136-3153 GCF_001457755.1 Trypanosoma equiperdum
TAAAACGTTAATAAAATGGTTATTGTCGATTGACGGCAAAAAATAGAAGAACTTAAAGCGCTGACAACGGTATAATAGAACGAAAGGATTAAAAAAGTGTATTATTGAAAAAGATGCTGGGCACCGCCGGCTGGATCATACGGATTTTCAAGCGAGGGCAGTCACAAAAGGATTTCATACGTATAAAGCGAAATCCGTACCACGACAACCCGCAGCACACCGGCACAGGCAATGCATATAGCTCAACGTGCATGGCGAGTACTGAGGGACAGAAAGCCGACCTAAGCCACGGCTGCCAGAAGCAATGAGGGAGAAACAATTCACGCAGATGGAACCGCAGACTATTTCTATAAAGTATAGAAAATTAATGGCGATACCAAAAAAATCCGTGTTGATATACGGGCCGGCGATAAAACAGTTTAAAACAGGCGTATCTCATATAAGGGTAACCGCAAGACCAAGATTAGCAGTATGCGTCAGCACATAAATTTCCAATTTCAAACGTCTGAGGAACTCAGTATCACCACTACAAAAAAAAAGAGGAAAAGAGGGGCCACGTGTGCGAGAAGCAACAGCGTTATTTTGTTCTTCGAAGTTCAGGGAAAACACAGGAAGCAGAAGTTGATAGAAGAGAGTGAAAATCATAAATTCTAAATTTTTTTACATTTACAGACCTATCTAAAGTTGTTTTAAAGGTAAACAGGTATGGAATTGTGTATGTGAAGGAAAGATGCAATAGTTATAGATGATATAGAGCGACATATATTAGAATTAAGAGTTAAAACATGCCTCAAACCAATATTTAGGATGTTTGTGAACGTACTTTAATAAATCCAGTGTTCAAAGGATACGTCGGCTGCTGTAAATTCAACAAAAGATACCAAAAGCTCAATTGGTTTTCAACTTATGGAGATTGCCCATAGAAGGTCACATTTATCTTCTATAAGGCGGCAAGACCATCTTACTAAACCAGCACAAAAGATAAGCACTTCCATTTTATAATCGTTACCGATTCAGCGTTAAACAAAAGAACTCTAGCTTTGGCTACTCTAAAAGGTTGGAAAGGCACTGAACAGCAAATATCAATCTTCTATACCACCAAACTGTAACAAAAAAAACCAACGACTCAGCTTGAACGCACATCCTTTAAAAAGAAGAAACTAGTAAACGTCGTAATGCCGCCACTGCCACAAAGACGCAGCAGTCATCTACAAGTGGCGATATTTATTGCCATAGTTCTAACAACACACACCGCGCGAGGAAACGTAGCACAAGACGACAATGTGCGGGAGAGAGGAGCCCTCTGTGGCTTAATCGAGTTAGCAAATGGTCGCGCAAAACTGGAATCGACCACATCGCAACTCGATACAGACCTGGCAGATCTGCTGGAGCTAAATATGTCGCTGGCAGATAGCAGCTGGCTTGACATTTTCCGGCAGCCAGACGCCAGGGAAAAGCCGCGTGACTTTCCGCAAGCAGATTTCAAGCAACACGAAGATTGGCCCGGAAAGTGGCCGAAATGGAAAAGGGCGGCTGAGCTGCTGTTAAAGCCAAACGGAGACGAAGCCGTCTTTAGGAAACACAGCATGCAAGGCATAACGGCGAACCAACGACTGGCCATAAAGGGAGCGGTAGCGCGGGTGGCAGCCGAAGCAGAAGCAATCGCTTCACTAGTTCAGGCTGAAGCGCCAGAAAGCGACATACTAACAGATGAAAAGCTCAAAGAACTGATAAACCAGCAAGTTTACGGCGAATCACCAGCCACGGAACCCCCAGCGGCCTCGACCAAGCTTTTCGGAACAGGAGCAAACGGCGGCAGAACAACCTCTTGCTCCGGGACGGCAGCAGACAACAAGGCCGTCACGGTGGCCGGAGCGTTAATATGCCTATGCGTCGCCGACAATACCGCAGCCGGAAACACGGACAAAGCTTGCGAATACCAAACAGGCTTAACTAACAAGTGGACCGACGGCAACGCCCCGAACACAATCACGATAGCGGGGGCAATAAAGCTGTGCGACCTCAAATCCGAGACAACGCTGACCAGCGAACTACTAAAGGCACGGATAGCAGCGGTGACAGCGCTCCTAGCACGTAGGACCAACGCAGGCACGCTCGGCAAAACTATAAACGGAGGCTGCGACGGCAAACAGACCGGCGGCATGTGTCTTAAATACACTGATCTCGGCACAAGCGGCACCGGCAAGGTGACGGACATCCCGTGGATATCCGGCCTCTCTGCAATCGGCAGCCAACTGAAAAAACACGAACAAGCAGTCCAAATAAGGAAGGAAGCGGCCAGACAACTAAAAGCAAAAAAGCAACTAGTGAGGACCCTGCTGTACACCGAACGACATGGCACAGCTCAGGCGCCACAACCAGCTCAGTCCGTGGCAAAACCAACAACGGTAACTGAAAACTGCACAGCAATACAAAACGCAGCGGCTTGCAAACAAGCAAAGCCGAACTGCGAATGGAAAGGCAGCGATGACAAAGCTGGTCCACACTGCAAGCTAAGTGCAGCAGCAGCAGAACAACAAGCAACTAAAGCAGGAACAGGAGATGCAGGAGATAAAAAAGACGAGGGCGAAAAAGATAAGTGCTCTGCCGCCAAAACCCCTGAGGACTGCGCAAAAGTGCAAGGCCCGAAACCAGAGGGCAAAAAAGCCGTTTGTGGATGGATTGATTATATTGAAGGCACTGGTCCAGTAACTCCTGGTTGCCGCTCTTCCAGCTTTCTAGTCGAGAAAAAACTTGCTCTTATTTCTGCCGCATTTTTGGCCTTGCTTTTTTAAAAGAAAAAATTTCCCCCCTCTTTAAAAACTTTGCTACTTGAAAAACTTTCTGATATATTTTTAACACCTAAAAAATCCACCGAAAAAAATTGAACTGTTTTTGTAAGTTGACTCTCTGATTGTCTAGAAATTTTTTCTGGCAACTTAAATTTTTTTCCTTCTTACCTGTTTTTTTTGAGTTTTTTGTAGGTAGGTAGGTAGGAATGGAGGGGGGGTAGTTAG
>NW_027124071.1:0-1351 GCF_001457755.1 Trypanosoma equiperdum
AATGCACATTATTGCGTCATATGCATAAAATGTACATTACTCTGTATTAAGGGAAAGTGCACATTATTGCGTATTAGTTACGTTAGTGCGTATGATAGTATGTAATTGCGGTATAAACTGCTTTCTACGCCGGTGGGTTTGCGGCGGTTGCTGGGGATTGCCATGAAGACATATTTGGTAGGTTTGGTTGGTTGGTGCTGGTGGTAGCCGTAAAGTAGCCCCTGGCGTATGCTAGATTTCGTTTGGTCGTTCTGCTGTTGACGATGTCGCCACTGTGGGCAGTATTAAATAGTATACCTTTCGTTGTCGAGCCGGCGGTTTTGGTTCCTCCGTTTGTGTTAGTCAGACCTGCGTAGCCTTCTCTGGTTATTAAGTTGTTTGGCGTTATTGTTGCCCCGACTATTGTTGGTGGCGCTAGCCCGCATGGTCCGAGAGCAGCGGCTGTGTCCATCGTGGCGGTGCTTGATGCTGCGACACAACCGACGTTGGTCTCTGAGGCTTTCCTTGATTGAGCCGCAATCGTCATGAATTCGCCTATCCTGCCGCTCGGATGCGTTGTTGCCGCTGCTACTTTTCCTGCTTCGACCACTACGTTAGAGATTTGTTCGCCTTTGGATGATTTGCTTTCGGTCAGGGCGGCAGCTAGCGGCAGGTACAGTTTTCTTGACTCTGTAACTTGGTTGATGTAAATTTGCAGCTTTAGTTCGGTGATCCGTAGATTGTGGTCCGCGTCTGTGCGCTTTTTGAGCGCCGCGGTTGCGGTCTCTGCCGTTTTGCCAAACTCTTCGTTGATCGTACAGATTGCAGCCTTTGTTTCAGCGCCTAGGGCTTCGCCGTTGTTGGCTGCTGCTTTGCGACCGCAAATAGTTGGTGCAAAAACAAATATAATTTTTAGTTTCGCGTTTATCCACTGCATCACTGCTTTAAACGAATAGCTCTTTTCCCTAAAAAATTAAATGTAAGACCTTTACCGAAAATAATTATATTTTTCAATAACTGTCTTTATTTAAAAATAAACAACAGAATTATTATGATGTGTAATTTTTTGCTATAAATGATTATATTGTTCATCTGTAGAACTTGCAGGAATATCGTTTTCACCTCAAAACCCGTGGAGACCACGGAAAGGTTTCAACCTATTTTAGGTTTAGACAATCTGCAGTTTTAATTACTATTTATAGCAATCAACGAAAAGTTCATCTATCCCGCACATCTGCTATCTAGATCCTGTAAATCTTTAAAATGCCGCAAGTGTTGTTATATCAAAGCATCAAATATTTACAGCCCTACATGGGTGCCATTTCATGATATCCGCAACCTTCGGTTTGACTCCTATAACAAAGCAAAGGTG
>NW_027123660.1:0-471 GCF_001457755.1 Trypanosoma equiperdum
CATCCGCGTTAGCAGCAGCTGCAGCTGGGATAGCAGCCGGAAGACTGGAAGAATGGATTTTTGTATTTGCACAGGCAGCAGGCAGGTCATCACAGTTTTGCATAAGCACGGGGAAGACTGGGCCAGCAGAATACAACAACTTGCAAGAATGTTTTGACGGAACAATTGGACCTGAAACCCTTTACAAAATTGAGGATTCACGTGTAAAAGAGTCGGCGCAGAAAAGCATGCAACTCCATGAAGCGCTATCATCCATTTCCTTCGGTAGCTTGGGTGTGAAAAATATTCGAGGAGGAAATGGGAGGGATGGATGCAATTTGGTGAGAACAGACACTAACGGTATATTAAATGGGGGTTCACCAACACGGCACAACTTAACGTGGGGTGGTGGAGTGATGAACTTCGGATCCTACCAAAACGGAAGCATGTACGTTGAGAAGGGAGAGTACGGTGACGTCACTTCCTACGGTG
>NW_027123660.1:481-719 GCF_001457755.1 Trypanosoma equiperdum
GGTAGCTTGGGCGTGAAAAATATCCGAGGAGGAAATGGGAAGGATGGATGTAATTTGGTGAGAACAGACACTGACGGTGTATTGGAAGGGGGGTCACCGACACGGCACAACTTAACGTGGGGTGGTGGAGTGATGAATTTTGGATCCTATCAAAACGGAAGTATGTACGTTGAGGGGGGAGAATACGGTGATGCTACAGAGTACGGTGCAGTACGGTGGACCGATGATCCCAGTAAAG
>NW_027123660.1:790-950 GCF_001457755.1 Trypanosoma equiperdum
ATATGGGAGACCATAAACAGATTGGAGCTGTCAAAGAGAGTGAGTGAACAATCTGCTTTCGGAGAAGAAGAGGAGACCATCGTGAAATTTAACTATACTGCAGAGCCTGTCCGGGGACCTTTCACGGTAGCGGGGGCCAACGCGGCAGCAATACATTTGA
>NW_027123660.1:960-1031 GCF_001457755.1 Trypanosoma equiperdum
GGGAAGGATGCGACCGAAACTGCGGTGCTTCGCGTGAAAGATTATGATAATGGAGGGTTGGGAAAGATTGG
>NW_027123660.1:1041-1850 GCF_001457755.1 Trypanosoma equiperdum
CCCTCTTTAGGTGAAGAAGAGGAGACGATCCTGAAATCCAACTATACTGCAGAACCGGTCTGTGGACCTTTCACGGGAGCGGGGGCCAACGCGGCAGCAATACATTTGAGTGTTTCTACCGCTGCACTTTGTCGTTCAGCTTTATTGTTGGGAGTGCTGTGAAGGAAGGATGCGACCGAAACTGCGCTGCTTCGCGTGAAAGATTATGGTAATGGAGGGTTGGGAAAAAATCGGTGAAACAAATACCTATTTCTTTTATTTGGGGGAACAAATGGGAAATGGTAACGTAAGTTTCCAGCGGGAGTGGTATGTGTGTGTATGGGGCTGGCTAAGGAAAGATGTAAGTTCGGCATGTGGTATGTACAAGCTATGAAAACGAGTGAAACAAAACGAGTTATAAGGGGGAAATGTAACAACCAACTTTGCTAAATTTCAGGAGACTATTTTTCAAATTTAGTTACAACAAAGTAAATGTCAAATAATGCCAACTATAAAAGAAAACTAGACTAATTCTACTGTCTCATGTGACGAGAATTGTGGTGTGAAACCTAATGACGACCACGTCACGACGTGTATTTTCGCTTCTTCCCAACCTTTGTTTTAGTGCGCTATAGATGATAGTCCAAAAGAAGGAATTGCAATTATTATAACCCATCCAAAGATAGGTCAGAGATTCCTCTTCTCCGAGTGCTTCTTTTCTATGTCACTTGTGGAAGGTCGAACTTGGAATAATATCGAACGTGTGAAGCTTGAAATGAGGCGTTATTTTTGCTTCTTTTTTTGGTGGTTGTTAGAGTTATCTACCGCTA
>NW_027123660.1:1948-2383 GCF_001457755.1 Trypanosoma equiperdum
CTATCTTGGAAAGAGTTTTTCATTCCCTAAAAATGTGTAGAGTTGTGGTTTGGAGAAAATGGTTTAGATATTGAGGAGGAATCAGGGATTTGAGGTGCAAGTTGATGCGCTGTAAGATTTGTATTGCCGTTGGTGTTATTTATTGTTGAGTGAGTATTTGAGGGAAATGTTATGGGAGGTGCTTCGTTGTTACATACGGCTGTGAGTCAGTGGTGTTCATTTGAATGATAGCTTGATAGGATAAGATGAAATAATACTAAGCATGTATTCTTCTGGGCTACCGCCGAAATAGTAATCTATCTTACCTATAGCACGAAAAATTTATTTTTTTTACTCAGTAACAAAGCGGAAAGTTTTAAAAGCATAATTTAAAAAAGGGTTTTGATGAGGTTTTGGTTTGTGCTGTTGGCGCTTTTGGGAAAAGAAACATATGCG
>NW_027123788.1:0-219 GCF_001457755.1 Trypanosoma equiperdum
CATTGAAAAACAAAAAAGTAGAATAAAGACGCGGAAAATGATTAAATTAGCACATGTATGAATCTTCTGGAAAGGGTTGTGAAGTAGATATAGTTGGTATAAAAACTACACTACTTCCATGCTGGTACAGGTCCAAAGATTAACCTGCATAAAATGTTTGTTCGCTAAATATTAAGTTCAAACTGAACCCATTTAATAACTAGAATAAAGGTTTCGAAG
>NW_027123788.1:229-791 GCF_001457755.1 Trypanosoma equiperdum
GAACCGCCGGGGACTATGCGCAGACGTTACATTGTAAATGAATTGGCAAGTAACAAGCCAAATTTAAGGACAAATAGACTACAGTAGCAACCATAATATTTGAATAACCAAGTTTATATATAAGAATCAGGTTTTATAGCAGAAAAGAATTAGACTTAATCAGCAATAGAAGCAATAGATATAGATGCTGAGTGACACACATTGCAATGGAAATTAGCAAAATTGCTATTAAACTGCGTGTTTCTAACAGAAGTCTCGACCGTGGAGGCACCCTCAACGTAGCTATCAAATTGTCAAGACTGAATCCTTGAGAAATGAAATGGGTGACCGAAAAGGGAAGGTTAAACAGAATCAGAGAAGAATTTTAAAAACTGACGATCAAAGATTAACAAAATTTTCTATCGAAAATTTCTTCTTTGAAAGCAAAGCAATGGCAGTAGCTAGTAAAGTTAGACAAAAAACATACAACATACAACGACAACAAACGAAACTAAAATTTAAACTGACAAGAAAAAGGCAAAGATGCACAGGGCAGGTAGAGGTCAGTTTTCCCGACAATAGA
>NW_027123788.1:801-2040 GCF_001457755.1 Trypanosoma equiperdum
AATATCCAAGATGCAGTACCCAGGAAGCGACACACTCAGCCAGCAAACAAGACCTGAAAAAGTGGCTCCACGAACATATCAGGTGCCTCCGAAAAAGCGTTGGATGTCTGCCCTACATTTTGGTTCACAGTGGAAATCTGTTTTTTTTTTACGGAAAATGCGGAGAAAACATCGACACTTGGACTAAATCCATAGTTCATTTATTAATTCATTTACCATCCAGGTGAAGCTTAACCGATGACCGGCAGAAAAGTCTCTATCACCAGCAAAAGTCTGTTGGCCGCCGTTGCAGCACTACTAACGCTAGTGTATGCAACAAAGCCAGCATCAACAGCGGCCATAACCGATGCTGACACCGGCCCAGCACAGATAACAGACGTCTGCAAGGAAGAGTTTTATTTGTCTGAGCTGCGAAAAGAACTCGCGGCAGGAATCACCAGGCGGCGAACACAGAGACAGGGACTACTGAAGATACAGAAAAAGTACAGGCTGGCAGCGGACTTAGCAAGCAGCACAGAACAGCGTTGCCTTTACTCCGCTTTAGCTGCCAAGCTTGAGGAAAAAGCGGAGTCAGTACAACAGCAGGCCGACAAAGCCGACGACACAGCCACCACAGCAATGGAGCTGATCGACGAACATGTAGGCAAACTCAAGTACGCACAGAAACTACTCAAAACAAAGCCAACCGTAGACGGCAGCGGCTACAGCCGAGCAAGCAGCGGGGGCAATATCCACCTAGAGTTAACACGGGAGACAATCGCCAGCGGCGGCTGCGCAGCAATTGACAGCTGGGCCAAATTCAGCAACACTCACACGGCCATCAACACTGCGAAGTTAACTGAGATTAAAATAACACCGGACACCGAGCTCACCACAAAAATATTCAAAGACAAAATAACCATTGGCGGGTTCAGTACATGCACAGGATCCGCAGTAGCAAAAACACCGACGTTCTCGAGTGTCCTAAACACCTGCACCGTATCAAACAGTGAAACAGTAACCTATGCACGTAACAGCCCAGACTACTCTTACGCCACAACAACAACACCATTCTACACAAATCATGACCCTGACCAAGGTTGCGAAGATGCAACTGCAGCTAGCCAGCAAGGGGCAACAGCAGACATCAAACTCCGCTATGCAGTATGCCAAGCGCTCAAAACTATACAAACAGACGGGGGCAAGGTGCCACCTTTAAATGGGAAAACACTGAAAGGCGACAAACTAGTAACAAATATA
>NW_027123788.1:2050-2465 GCF_001457755.1 Trypanosoma equiperdum
GAAGCGCTCAAAATTATACAAACAGACGGGGGCAAGGTGCCACCCTTAAATGGCAAAGCACTGAAAGGCGACAAACTAGTAACAAATATACTAAGAAACTGCCTACCTGCATACCAAGCAGTAAATAAGCCGTGGGACTCAGTCGAAGCAAAGAATTTAAACGATTTTATAGAATCAGCATATGGTGCAGACGACGGGAAATTCAAAGAGATTTTCGATACCCCACTCGACTCACGACAGATAACCGTCAAACTGAATGACAAAAGCGAAGACAAAGCACTAACTGCACTAGCTACAGCTAGCGAACGCAACGCAGCGACTAGCCATAGCGCTGGCCAGCGGCACAAAAAAGAAATTGAAACATCAAAGAAAGAACCAGCCGGTGCACCAGTTGCTTCCAAAGAATCAGAAGAAA
>NW_027124074.1:0-851 GCF_001457755.1 Trypanosoma equiperdum
GAGCTGTTTGACAAAATCGTTGCTGCGAAACGCTTTGACGAACCGACTGCACGACGCTACTTCCAACAGCTCATCGCCGGCGTTCACCACTGCCACGGCAAGGGGTTCGCTCACCGTGACTTGAAGCCCGAAAATCTTCTGCTTGATGCTGTCGGAGTGCTGAAAATTAGTGATTTTGGCTTTTGCAGCAATGGCAGTGGCGACAGTGACCTCCCTTCCAGCAGGGCTATGGGGACCCCGAACTATATTGCTCCCGAGGCACTTAGTGGAAGCGACCACAACGCATTCGCCGCTGATATTTGGAGTTGTGGTGTCATTCTTTACGTCATGCTCGCTGGAAAACTCCCCTTTGAGGATCGTAACCAGAAATCCCTTCTTGAGAAAGTCAAGCGCGGTGAGTACGCTATGCTGCGGCAGGTGTCTGAGGCTGTAAGGGATTTAGTCAAGCGCATGTTGACTGTGGACCCCCAAAACCGTATCACCCTTGAGGGTATCATTTCCCATCCCTGGTTTGCCGTTGGTTGGGACCCTAAGTGTCTAAAGGAGGCTGCGTAAATGTTATTTCCACACTTTGTGTTTGTATGTGCGTGTAAGGTGCCCCTTGAAACCCGCTCGTAACTATTTGAACGAGTGCGTGTGCCAACCATGCCTGATGCAGAGTTAATGTGCGTTTTCCCCGTTTCCTCATGTCTTTTCTTACCGTTTTGTTTTCAACTCGTGGTGAAAGCCCTGTTGGTAACGTGTGTTACACACAATGGAAGGATCTAAGAAAATGGGGAAGTGCAAAAGCGATCAAAATTTGCCTTTTCTTCACTCCGTATCCGTCTATTATTTCCTTCTTGTTTTTTTTT
>NW_027124074.1:868-17089 GCF_001457755.1 Trypanosoma equiperdum
TCCATTCTCCTTCATCTCTTAGCACTCAAAAGTGTTGAGGGGGTACCCCAGTTTCCGCCGTTTCGTTGCGAGGACTGGCGTACCGTCAGTGGTTTCGATTGAGTGCTGCGATGGTGCTGGAGGAAGTGATGTAAGAAAGAAAAAAAGAGGAAAAATAAATGAAAGAAACTGTGTCATTTTGTGACGTGGGTAAATGTGCAGATGATATAGATTTTTTTTTTTAATGTTAAAAGGGGAAAAAATTGCTCATCTCTGTATTTGCAGGCAGGAACAGAATAAAAAATGGGGAGAATATATGGAGGGAGGCGGTGGTAGTAACTACATTGTGGATTTACCCTCAAATTTAAGGCGCTGCAGCTCGACCTTTCCGCATCGTTGATGCACCCATGATATCCAGTTAAACTTGGAGTCATCCGTAGGACATTTTTGATTTATGTTGATGTGCATTTTGTTTCTTTTTTGATTTCACTTTCGTTATGGTTTTCTTTGGTGCTGGTCTTCTGTCTCTTTGATTTCTCTTTTGCGTCTTCACTTTGTTTTTCGTGCGTTTTTGCCTTCTCCCTTGTTGTGCATCAATAGAAATAGTTACTTTGTATAGTTGACCTGCTTACACCTTGCTCTACTGCGTAGCAACATGCAGCCCAACACGATGCTTCCAGAGGGACAGGATAGCTCGGAAGCAGACAACCACTTGGCATGTCCGTCTTTTGCAGAGCTCATAACTTCTGTTTTGGGACATATTGGTGACACCTACGCGCTGGAGCGTAAAGCCCATCAGCATGCGGCACAATCAGAACAAAGTGCCCACCAAAACCATTCGTTGAGGGTGCTCTTTCGTGTACCTTCTGAAGACGCGGTGCAGTGCGATGCGCTGGGCCCATCTGGAGCTCAGCCTGCAACTCTTGGCTTCGCTGACGATATGGCAAAACAATTGAGTGCATTAGTAGCTGAGTGTGACGTTGGCTGCGTGCCGGCTGGGTTGATTAAGTGCACTTCTCGCTACCTGCAAAGAGCATGTATGTTGCTGCGGGACGCGGAGAACGGGTTAAAGAGTTGCCAAGCAGTGTCGAGGGGTAGCCATAGCGGGGTTGGCCACCATTCTTCTTCTAGCGGCATCGACGTGTCTGCGTGTGACGATGACGGACGGCTTGCGCAGCAGTGTAAAATTCGTAAACCTACCGTGGAGAGTGTATCTCGCTCCTTTCCTCTGGCTTATAGTAGTGAAGACGGCACAAGTCTTATGAGTGGTGATTACCACACCGGAGACGCTGTACGTGGTGAAAGGTCCTATGCTGGAAGTCTCCACGAGGCGGAGATGGCGTTCTGTTGTCTCATTGGGATTGCATTCTCTTGTCCATGTCAGTCGTTAGCCAATTGTCTGCAACTAATTATCGCAGATGTTTTGGGGAAGGCCATATGCCCCTCAGGTTTACGCGGTAGAATATTGAAATGTCTGTCACAGGTCGACGCAAGAACAATTAGGGAAACACAGGTGAGTGAGCTCTGGGGGATGGAATCGAACGCCAACTTTCTCTACGTTGTGGAGGGTAAACTGGTAAGGTTAAATTGGGATGAGGTACTTTCTCCACGTCTCCACGAAGCTACCGATGTCAAATGGTACGTAGCTCCTTCTCCAACTGCGGCTCTACCGACTCTGGGGCAGCTGCTCTCCGGGAGGCTTTCTAGGGAGTTGGACGCATTGCAGAAGTCAGTCTCTACCGCGGGTACGATGCCTCGTTGCTCCCTACCATCCTCCTCCTCAACACCGTCCCTGGCCCGCCGGCGCCTCGGGACCTTATCGAAAGGTAGGACAAGTAGCTGCGGTGCAATCGATGGGGAGCTAGCGAACAAAGAGGCTTCAAAGGAAAAGGACGCGACACAACAAGCGTTATGGGAGGCACTTTCTCATTGCAGTATCGCCTCCCTGCGGTCACTGTGCAGCGGACGTCGCGACCTACTGTATCGTATATTCACAGATATGGGCGAATTGCCACAATATTACTACGTCCTCTCGGCATGTCCTGAATTTCTTAAGGCTCACCACAGCACGTTTATCTATGTTTTCTTCGGGAATGGCCCGCTGTTGAATTCTGAACGTTTGATGGTGGCATTCATGACGGCCTGCCGTCAGAAATGTGAGTATCTTGTGTGCCGATTCGGTGCCTTGCTTATGAGAGTGGGTGGAAAGGAGGGTGGAGTCTGTGGAACAGCAAGGTCTTGGCTCCGGGACGGACCACCACCAAAGTTGCAGGCCCTTCAACGCTTTATAGCAATCGCAACCCACGTCCCATGGCAAATATCTGATGTTGACATTCGTACAGCCATGAGCGCAGGATGGAGCATTCATGGCCTCATGCAAGTGTCAACCATTGTGGCCGAAACGCTGTCGTTATGCAGTTTGGTTATGGGACTCTTCGTGCCAAATGATTTATGTTCATTTACCGCGCTACCACCGACGCTGGCTGCCTTGCTTTCCCCTTGTGTGGTCGTTGGGGATGAGCACCACCACAACGCTGACATCAGTTTTACACGATACACAGGAGTTGACGATATAGTTAGTGAGAAGCGAATCAAGGGCTCTAACGTTGGCGGTTGCACGTTGAGAAGCGGTAATTTCAACTGGCAAGAGCACGGCAGTACACTAATGGAACAGTACTACCCCGGCGCCGCGTCGCTTATAAATGATGAATTTGACGCCTTAGCGGGCGTCGTTCGCCGTCTAAACCACTCAGATTGCGTAGGGCTCACAAGTCCTGAGTATTCCCCGGCTTATGCATTCCAGTCGTTACTGCTGTACGTGCAGAATATCATCGGCTTCATGTCTGACAATTATCCTTATAATGATATTAACAAGGTGCTTCGCCGGCCGGCGAAGTTGATTGCACAGACTTGTACAATGCACCCTGAAACACTATCTGGTGCTCAGTTGCGCCTGTGGATGCAACCAGCTGTGGAGGGAAGTACTTCAACAGGCGACTTTTCATCTTCTCAAGTTTTGTCGGGTGATACCAGGAGGCGGATGACCGCGGAGCGACGTGCTGAGGATCAAAAGCAAGAGCTGATAGAGTCTCTAAATCGCCACCGCGCGCCCTTCACCTTGAGTTTGCCGGGTGATTCCACGGAACACTGCGGGAGGCCAGAGGACGACGTGGTGGAGGAGGCACTGCGCCTGCACGAGGAGTGGCTTGTGTTAGTTTTGCTCTTGTGCACGATGAAGGCACGAAAAGAGGGACTAATGACTCTTTTACTTTATCCAATGTGGAAAATTCTTAACAACATGTAGAGGTGCGTGTCTGCTTTAACTGCCAGGAGAAAGCTTCTCGAAAATGAAGGGATTTTTCTCTGTCATTGGTGCCAGTTTATCAGAAACTTTACCATTAGTAATGCTAATAGTGAACGAAACGGCGGTACGTGACGGTTCAGGGCCTCCCTACGCAATTCTTGGATTAAAAGTGGTGGGAGGACCTTTTATTTATTTTTTACATATATTTCTGGCGTTTTGGAGATTTTCTGTCATTTATGGAGGGGAAGGAATAGCCGTTGATTACACTTTTAGAAGTGTGAGAGAGCAGTAGAGCGCCTATCCATGTGTGCTTGTTGCACATGATGATGTGTCTACGGTTAAGAGTATGTGATGGACTTTGTTCAACAACGGCGACAGTCAAACGGCGCGAGAAAAAGTGTCTTTCCTTTTTTTTTGTCATCTTGCATCGTGTGTGTTGGTGTCGTTTGTTGTTTTCGTCCGTCTGGCTGCTTCGCATACACGGTGGGCAGTGGCTTTCGTCTAGAGTGAAGTAAAGCACACTGCTTGTGTGTTGTGACATGTACATGGGCAGCACTGACGTAGTTGTGATGAACGGCGGTGTTCACCTCTCTGCAACTACCACATTTTTGTTCCTTCCCCCCTTTCGGTGGGCGGTCTCTGTCTGGCGTTGAGGTCTCCATCTTCCCTACCTGGGATACGTTGTAGCGATTGTCACTATCTAATCCTGCAGTGTCGGTGGTATCCACTCCAGCTACATCTGTGTGGAAGAGTGAGGGCAAAGGAAAAAATGGAAAAGGACAGTGTAGACAACTGTCATACCCCACACCCTTTTGTGTCGCGTGTAACCGTCCGTCGTCTTCTCTGCTCTTTGCCTATACTTCCTCACGTTCTCCCCCTTTGTTGTTTGTCTGATGCACCCGGTTGGTTGCACATGACTTTCTACCTATTTAGTGTGTTACTAAAGCGCAAAGGGTGTAAAAGCGTATATTCGAGTGCGTGTATAACAATAAGCGATAATAATAAGAACAATAGGCTCACAAAACCTACGGGCTCTCGCACAGGCACAAAATCACGTACAACTACCTATTTATATTGTGGTTGTGTACCGAGTTTGGGTGGAGAGAACGATAGGACCAAAAACCACAACTCACCTCAATATATACAAGGAAAGAAAGCAAATTAAATTAAAGGGGGACTCCACTGGGAGGCTGTGAAGGAGACGAGGCAGCCCCCGCAACGAAGAGCGGTGAGGAGGGAAGGTCGAGGAGACTAACAGGGTTACGGCTTTGTGGTGACGCAGGAGAAATAAAGAAGAGACAGAAGAAACGTTTTTATTGATACTGAAGGAACGAGTATCGTAGGAAGCCACAGAGAATCACACTGTAGGTCCGTGCAGCAAGTACGCAGCAGGAGACCGAAACGAAGCTAACCTTCCTTATTGAAAGGTCCTGCTTTACATTGTTGCGTTCGGGCGTTATTGGTTTCTTATTGAACGTGTTCTTGCGTGCGTGTGCAGGGAGGGGAACGGGAGGAAAGGAGACCCCCAAAATTGGGCGTACCGCGTGGTGCAACGGGCTCTACTGACGTCGCATCGGGGAGCCCCGAAAAGAAAGAACAGGGGCCAAACAGTGTACCGTGGGAGGTGAATAAAAAGTTTACATTTCTTGTAGTGCCCTTGTTGGATTTAGGCGTTGTTGTGAAGGAAGCGAGGAGAGGGGCGTCGGACAGACAGTTCATTGCTTTTTGTTCTGTAGTCAAGGGTGTTCAGTCTTAGGAACGGGAAAGGGAAGGAGTGAAGCCGTGTGGGGCAAACCGAGACTACAGCAAGGGGTTAGGAGGGGAAAGCTGTGCCGCTATGCTCGACGAGAATCAACGAGACGGTGAGGAGGAATTTATCTACAACGAGTATGCAATTGACGACACCCTAGACCCACTCAACCGGCTCTTGAGCTATCACTCTTCTGGCTTTTCATTGCAGCGTCAATTTTTGCTGCGTGAGCTCGCGGATACTGTAAGGTATGCTGGTTTTGAGCAGAGTACCAGCCACATCATTCCACTTCTGAGCAGATTCACAAATGACTGTGAACCCCTTGTGCGGCGCATGTTGGTTCAGCAACTCCCGGAAGTGGCTGCATATTTTGTTCAGGAGGGTGGTGACGCTGGTTACAACTGTCTATTAGGAAAGTTCCTTCCGATTGGATTTGAGATGTTAGTAGACAAGAATGTGGAGGTGGGGGCAGCAGCTTTGGTAGCGTTAAAAGCACTTGGTGAACTCGTTAAGCCCGAACATATTCAGGAGCACCTGCTTCATGTTGCCATAATGTTAGCGCGCGACGAGAGGGCGGAGGATTATCGCGTTGTAGCAGCACTTCTATTCAACGAAATGGCGGGGCTTTTCGGTAAAGAGTGCTGTGTGAACGACGTGCTTCCGGAGTTGGAACTGTTGGCCAACGATAGTAACTTTACCGTGCGAAAAACTGTCGGCGCGAACTTGGGAAAAGTATGCGAGGTAGTGCAGGAGGAAATAGCGGACAAGACTGTGCTACCGATATACCTTAATCTGTGCCTGGACGAAATCTGGGGGGTTCGTAAAGCTTGCGCGGAGAACATCGAAGAGATCTCTCTCGGTGTGAGTCCCACCGCCAGAGCTGATAAACTCGTGCCCGCTTTTCGACTTTTGCTGGATGACAACTCGCGTTGGGTGCGGAATGGAGCTTACGAGTACCTGGGGAGATTTTTGCACACACTTCGACCTTCAGATCTAACTCCAGCCCTGCTCAAGACATACACGGATATGGCTTTTGAGTCGGAGAATGGCGACACAGATTACAGTGAACCATGTGCCTACTCGTTCCCTGCTGTTGTAGAGATCGCAGGACCAGGTCGTTGGGACGAGGCTGGAGATGCGTACGCAACCCTGCTCAAGGATGTTAAATGGAAAGTCCGCAAGTCCCTGGCCCATTCACTGCATGAATTTGCTAAGATTTTAGGTCGAGATCTCACCGAGTCGCACCTTGTCACTGCTTTTGAGATGCTTATTAGAGATCTTGACGAGGTGCGGTTGGGGGTCGTACTAAATGCTGACGTCTTCCTTGCCGTCATGGGCGTGGCAACGCGTGAGCGACTCGTTCCACTTCTTTGTCACGTACCCCTCGACAGTGAGAACTGGCGGCTTCGGAACGTGGTCGGGCAGAGGATTGGCGATGTTGGTGTACTGCTCGATCCCACCAGCAGCAGTGCGCTTGGTTCGGTTATCGCTCTAGTACTGCGTCTTCTTGATGATAGCGTGATGGAGGTACGGCGGTCAACGTATCGCTCAGCGGCCGTCCTTCTCAAGCATTTGGCTGATGCTGGGCGGGAGAACAGTTGCGGGGACTACGCGGACGCGTTACTGCAGATCGCCGGTCGCTACAGTTTTCGTGATCGGCTGATGTTTCCATATATTGCGGAGGAGGTAGCGAAACTGGACGCGGAGAGCCTGGTGGACAAGTACTTTCTCGATGGGTTACTGAGTTTAGCGAAGGATAAGGTGAGCAATGTGAGGTATGCTGTTCATACCGCACTGACCCGCACATTTCTGGTTAATGATAAATGGGCACATAATACCAAAATACAACAGATTGAGGATGCACTGAAGGACAGTGAAGACGAGCAGTGATAACTCACCTTTTTCTCATACATTCATACGTACAAAGAAACATAAACATGGGCGTTTCGATGAAAGTGAAGTAACCGAAGTTGTCAAGAAACGAAGAGGGGGAAGGATGGTTTGCAATATTTTTGGGTGCTTTCCAATTGTGCAAAGTTGTTATTCGCAGCATGTGCAAAAGTCGCTTGCAGTATTAGTGTCGGGATGTTTGCGTGCTTGTATATCCCACTCTATTCTTGCGTTGGCGTATCCTTAGGAGATATTTGATAATTAACTGCCACAGGTATGCGTTCTCTTTTATTCTTTAAATAATCTGACCCCTTTTTCATTTTCTCTCTCATGCGATTATTGCATGTAGCAGTGCGATCGCACACACGTTTGATGATGAAGATGGGCGAAATTTTAGCAACATATGGGGACGAGGGGGAGTGTTGCTACATTTATTTTTATTATTTCATCATAATTTAACTTGGTGGTGGCAAATACCTTCTTCAGTTTTCCGTTGTTGTCCCTCTCTCTCTCTCCTTTTCGTTTTTTTTTCATTTTTACTGGGAGAGAGTGGCGGGGACAACATGGAAAAGAGTTAAAAGTTACCAACAGGTGCTTTGCCGGCAAGCGGATATATCTCTAGAGAGGAAGATGGTGGTGTAATGTTTACGTGTTAGGGTTGTATGCGCCTGCTCAGCCGTCACCGTTGCAAAAGCTGTGACGAGTGACGTTGTGACCGAGGCACAAGTTTTAAAAACAAAAAGAAAAAAGGAGGGAAGGAGGGAGTTAAAAGAAAGTTTTACTTTTTGAGTGCAGAAGATCGTGGACTGTCACTGTGGGAATGATTGTGAAAGGAACGTCCCAAGTCGGAAACGCCTATCATATTCCACACGTTTTTTTTCGTTGTGTGTATGTGGTGTTTGTCTTTTGTCTTTTATTTTCTTGTCATTCTAACTTAGTGCGTTTACAAGCGTCTGCATATATATGTTTGTGTGAATATTTTTCCGTCTCGGGAATGTAACTCTCACGGATCGTTAAATAAGTGCGGAACGCAACCCGCTGAAACAGAGAAGGAAGGAGGGGGTGGTGGTGATGGTGATGGTAAAATGGGTAAAAGAAAGTGAAACTAACCGTAGGGACGAAAAACCCGTCTTTGGAGGTGCCGAGGGGGAGCGTGTAGACCTCCGCTTAGTTAGGGGGGGAAATTTTTGTAGCGAATGAGTGAAGTAACCGCTGGGATAAAAAAGGAATGGAATTTAAAAAAAAAGGCCTGCGAAGAGTGAAGGGATTATAAGAGAAACGCTCCACTGCAAAAAAGTCGGAAGAAGTTATTGCTTGAGTGAAGGTGAAGACGGAAGGGTACAAGGATTCATTTTTGAGTATCTCAGACTTACAGTGAGGAGGACGGCTTGCCGTCTCCCCTCTTTTTTAAAGGGGAGAAAAGAGGGGCCATTCCTTTAACTTGTTTTCTTTCGTGGTGGTGGTGGTGGTGGGAATATACTGGAGATGGGTGGCTTTGGTGTTGTTGTTAAGAAATTCCTTTCAATCAACTGTGGCATCCTACAACCCCCCCTCCAAAAAAAAAAGAAAAAATGAGGGACCCCTGCACCACTCTGATAAAAAAAGGGGTAACTCTCTTTCCCTTTTGATCACCACGGTTTTACCATAATTCTTTTTTTTTTTGTGTGTGTGTGGTGATGCGAGGGTTGTGCTATTAACTTTTTCTTCGGTTTTGGCCCCTGCGCGGGGAATTGTCTCTTGCATCCCCTTCATTTTTACTTTTCCGGCTGAGATGGTGTCGTTGTGTACCGGGGTGCTCTGCTTCCTTGCGAATCGTTCGGTGTTTTTCTGTTCCCCCTGTACGCGAGTGCATTGGGGGTATTTATTTTGATTTGTAATTTTGCAACTGCATGTGTTCCACAGTGGAAGGCGTACAGATGCATGATTGGGATGGGCGTAGGTGTGGGGGATGCCCTACGGATGAAGGTAACGATGATGTGAAGATGGCGAATAATGAGGGGGGACTAAAGGCTTTTTGAGGTGAACCAACCCCTATATTATTTGGCAACGAATACCGCAACTTGTTTGATGTTGAACCCTGCGTACACATCTTCATCATGCAACTACCTCACCGCTGCGCCATCCGTTTCGAGATGTGGCAATACTTACGCTAGCAACACCCCCACCTGACCTTTCCCCTTTAGATTCGCGCACCTGTGTCGACTTATTATTGTTTCTGTTCGGTTGTTGGTTCGTTTATCCTTATCTTCGTTTTGGTGGGTTGTCATTCTGTGGACCGTTGACTGTGGAGATGTATGAGTAAACAAGCGATTGATGTATAGATGTTTTTACCCCTTTTGGATGTGTGACGCATTTTTTTCGTTTAGTGCGATTTCACGAGCATCAATATGTACTCCTCTCCACCTTCTTTATTCGTTTTTTTGTGTCTGTCTCTGGAGAGGATTCGGCTGGTGTGGGGATGGTACGGAACGTGCTTGCCACTTTTTGTCCTTTGGTTGTTTTACCCGACAAGTTACATGTGACATCGTGTGAGTGCGAGAGGGTTTGGGGAACGCGAAAGGAGGAAAGATTTAGGGAGTTGTTTTGTTCTCTATTGGATCATGTGTTGTGTGTGTAACGTTTCTTTCTTTTTTTTTTTCTTCCTTGTGTGTCTTTGTGCGTGTGTATTTCTGTGAACATGTGCCGTTGGACAAAGGGAGTTCACACAGCGGAGCAAACCCTTTGCTGTCGTGCGCAGTTGCCGGGTGGCCGGCACCCGTTTTCCTTTTCCTCCTCTTTTATATGTGCATGTGTCTGGCAATGTTTTACCTTCTGTGTGTTATTTATTCGATCTTGCAAGCCATTGGGTGAGTATGTTGTGTTCTTTTCCTGCCCTCGGCATGTACGTTCATAGCTTCACTGTTTCTCCTTGGAAGCTTTCCCCTGAAGAGTGGAAGAATTCGCTCGAATCCAAAGGTAGCCCTTAGCGAAAGGGCCTTGGGACACGGTTCAGCACACTTCAGTTAGTGAAGCGGCTGCGTGACACGCCGTTATGGGTGTAGAAATCCCACTACCCACAAACTCTGCACCGCCGCAAGGGCAAGATGGTTCCAGCAAGGCGACGCCTAATTCGCTTGCCAATTCATCGAAGACATTAGTTGGCTCGCTTCGACCTCTCCGCTCCAAAGGAACCCTGATGCCCGGAAAGGCAAATAATGGGGAAAAGGTCTGCGAATCCCCACCACTGCCGCGCCACTCCATTCCGTTGTTACCAGGACATATAAAACCAAAAATGTGTGGGCCACCCAGTCCGGAAGATGGTGGACAGCAGCCGAAATTTCTCGGCAGAATGCAAAAACGTAACATAGTTCATCTTGATCATAGGTTAAATGCAATTTGTCCAAGAGCTCCTCCGGATAGCTGCGGAGTGGACGACAAGGGCTCTGAAAAGCTTATTTGTCGGCGGAGACCCGCTGACAAAGCCCAGTTTCATAAAGCCATTGATCTTTTGAATAGTATGATTGAGGCAGATGCTCGCAAGTTCGATATGAGGGAGTGGGTGATACGTCACGCGGAAGGGAGGGGTGGGGCACAACTGAGCAAAGAACAGTTACAACCTGTTTGGATTCTCGTTGGCAGTGATTTCGTTCTGGCAGTTGACTTGAATGGCTCGGCGCAACACCGCAACTACAGTGATGTTGCCGCCTTGCAACTTGAACAGTTTCCTCCGGAAGGTGCTATCGTTTTTCCCCTGGAGGGAGTATTGAAGACAGGCGAACTGCGGCTTCCGCAGACCTCTACAGGGGTTAAAGCAATGAACGTTTTGCTGCATGGTGAGTCACGTTGGGGCGCTCCCATTGGCGTTTTGTTCATGAGTCCCTCAGATCAATCTTCTATCATACAAGACATTTGTCAGTCGTACCTTCCCTCCTTTCTGCGTTCAGCGTACCCAATGGGAGTGCAGCTACGCGGAGAATGGATATCAACGGTGTTTTCCAGTGAGGTAGGTGAGTTTCGTGTCGCGGAGCTGCCACAAAAGTTCCGTGATGGACTTCATTCATCTATGGCAGCCCAAGGAACGTCTGGCACCAGCAGCCTCACGGGCGAGGGATACCGGATCTCGGACGTGGAGGTTGTGCAGAGTTTGGAGAAGCTCGATTCTACTGAACTTCACGGCGAAAGGAAGACAAATGTAGAAATGGGAAGTAGTCCGTCCTTCAACTTGAAAAATCAGCAACAGGAGATGTTGTCGACCACATCGCAAGCTTCGAAACCTCCGCCCACAAATCCGCCGTGGGAGGGAGGCGAGCGGGGACCCCTCTTCAGTGGTCGGTTGCACACTTTGCAGTCAGTACCACCGAAAGGTTCACCAACTACGTTTTGTCATGGGGTTCTTCTGCTCACAGCACGGGGCCCGTTAGAACTTCTCCCTGAGAGTACCACATCGCACGTAAGAATCAAAGATGTAAAATTAAGCTTTTTGCGTTCAGGCGTAGGCCGGTGCATGCGTTTGACACAAGAATCAGTGCGATTCATGTACGTGCCGTCGGGCCCAGTGCTGAGTGATAACCATGTTGTTGACACACGATACGCCGTTCTGCGCTTGCAAACCCACAAATGAAGGTTACAAGTGCTCAGTATGTGTGTGTACGGTAGAGTCTGTTGGAGCGACATGTAGTTCTCGGCAATGTATGGGGTGGTTTCTGCTCTGTGGCTCAGGTCTTTGTTCGGAGGAAATGTTTGCATGTTTGGCAGAGGTGGCCCGTGATCAACTTACACGAGGAATGTGACGTCTGTTTTATTTTTATTTTGCCGTGTTTTTGTGAACAGTATGTACGTGTCTCTCAAGGGTGCCGGTCACTCCTATGAAGGGACTTGCACAGACATACCTGCTTTGTGCGACTTGCGCCGTAGAAGAGCCAGAAACCACTGGATTGAGCTATCGAGGTGCGTGCGACAACCTGTGGCGAAGCTGTGTCCATATCCCGTTAGCGCAGCACCAACATCTGCTTAGCGCAACTGCTCATGATTTGTGTTAGCGTGCGATGTCGTCGTACTACCCTCCACTCATCGATCTTTTATTTTTCTATTACCCCCCCCCCCATCGTCGCCGTGCGGTTGCGGCAGCAGGAAGCTTGAAAATTGTGTGTGGGCACAATACGCCGTTTCCAAATACACGACTTCCCCGTTGCATCTCATTTTTTAATATTTAACATGGTCTCTCCAACCCCACCCCTCTGAGGGGACTCCATTGTCCACAGAGCTGTTGCACCCTTTTCGTTCTGTTTATTTTAATCTGTGGCTCGCCGCGTTCTGAGCAAAATTCGCAGTTAAAGGCATACAAAGGGATATAAAAAGCAACAGCAAAAAAGAGAAAGGAAAATACCGCCAGTTGTTCCTCTATAATTTGTCAGATTTGCATTTGAAAGGTAACACCATCACTAAACGGGAGGATTTATTTCCAATGTGCATGCGTGCTCGTTACTCATCTGGAATCGTGAGGGGAGCTATGTTACGAGGGTTTTCATCTTCGCCCTCATTGTTTTGTGCTGCCGCCGGCGGTTCGCCTATCTTTGATGAACTGAAACTGTCTATACTGAAAAAACACCAGAGTGATGCGCCTCGCATTAAGCAACTGATAGCCAAACATGGCGGGGATAAGCTTTCAGAGTCCACGGTGTCCAGCATGTACGGTGGCATGCGCGGAGTTACCGGTTTCGTTTATGAACCATCATATCTCGATAAGGAAGTTGGTATTCGCTTCCGGGGGCTCACCATTTCGGAGTGCTGCGAAAAACTTCCCAAATCGTGGCGTGGCGGAAGCTCCCCGCTCCCTGAGGGAATGCTGTGGTTGCTTGTGACCGGCACAATACCAAACGAGCGGCAGGTGAAAGAAATGCACGAAGAATTGCACCGCCGTGCAGACGAGCGTGCAATCAGTGCTGCCGTGAAGACAATTGCCTCATTGCCGGATAACTCTCATCCCATGACTCAGTTTGGCGCTGGTTTAATGGCCCTCCAAACGTACTCGAAGTTTGCCACAGCGTATTCCCAGGGGAAGGCGAACAAAACAAACTATTGGGAGTATGCGCTGGATGACAGCCTTGACTTGATCGCTCGCTCTTCACATGTGGCGGCCATTGTGTACAATCGTCTCGCAACTGGTAAGGCGCAACTGGCCAACCCCAGTGACCCTAATCTTGATTGGGCAGCAAACTTTACAAACATGCTGGGATATAAAGATGAGTCATTCTGGGACTGCATGCGCCTTTACCTTTGCCTCCATGCGGACCATGAAGGTGGCAACGTGTCTGCTCACGCCACAGTTTTGGTTGCATCAGCACTCAGTGACCCATATCTATCCCTTGTTGCAGGTCTCGCCGGCCTCGCTGGCCCACTTCACGGTTTGGCAAACCAAGAGGTGTTAACATATTTATTTGAGATGCGCGACAAATGCAAAGCTGCAGGTGTGGACCTTCATGATCGCAAGCGGCTTGCCGCGGAGCTGGAAAAACTCACTTGGGATGTGCTCAACGCCAAAAGGGTGGTGCCAGGTTATGGGCATGCTGTTCTTGGTATGACTGACCCCCGTTACACCTGCTTCCGCGAGTACTGTAAAAATAACTTCCCTAATGATGAGCTTTTTATACTCGTTGACGCCATCTACGAGATCATGCCCGGAATCCTCAAGAAACATGGTAAGGTGAGGAATCCGTTCCCCAACGTTGATGCCCAATCCGGTGTACTTCTTCAGCACTATGGGATGAAAGAACAGTTATTTTACACAGTTCTATTCGGTCTTTCGCGACAGCTGGGGGTCCTTACAGGAATCGTATGGGATCGACTGCAGGGGCGACCTATCGAGAGACCCAAAACGATGACAAGTGAGTCACTTCTCACAAAGTACAACATAGCGTAGGGTAGCGCGTCCCAGCGGTTCAAAAACTGGGGGGGGGCGGGGATGGGAGATGAGGCAGACGAGGGAAGGGAAGCAAGAAAACAAATTGTAGAAACAGTTGCAAACCAATTGAAAGTTTCGCTGGCGGCGGGTTTCGACGTGAAGGCAAAGTATTGTACGTCAACGCTCATAAAACAGCAGCGGAAGCTCTGGACAAAGTTGGTGCAAGTGCGACTGAAGGGGCTGTTACCAGACTGAATGAGATGGAAAGCAGCTTGTGGGATATCTCCACTGAAGGAAAGTGGGCACGCGGGTATTACCACAGTGATGTGCATCTGGGAGTGCTTGCGGTCAACACATTTAAAATACTCTATGTGGTTGCAGTACCTTACGTCTTCAAAAACGTATATATATATGTACGTGCACGTACGTAAATACGTGTGTGGTGATGTGTTTGTCACCATTTTGATCTACCGATCTTTACTTTTTCTTTTAGCTCTTTTAATTATTTCCTTACTGTTATTATTACTATTATTACTATCATCGTCTTCCTTATTATCGTCATACGACTGTAAACGTTGATGAACAGCAACGCATGGCGAAACATGCATGTGGCTGTGCGTGCGCCGGAGCGAACAAAAGAAAAAAACGTGGGGCTAAAGGGGGTAAAAACAAAACGAATATATATTTTTTTTTGATAAGTGCAAAACGTGGCGAAAACGTGCGATCTTGCTGTAGAAAAGCGGAAGGAAAGACGGTGTGGATAAGCAAGGCAAGTGTAAAACACACTCAGTTGTAGTCGAGGGGACGTAAAATTGAAACGTGTGGGGTAATGGAAGAGAGGCTACCAACTGAGGATGAGCGTCGTCACTTCTGAACGGCTGACCCTCCACAAGTGTGTGCATTTAAAATCTCCTCGAATTTCCTTTTCAATACCAAAACGCGTTCGTAAAGCCCAAGGGAAGGATTTATACTTCGGTTACTTCCAACTGTTTGTGTGTCGCTCTTGTTTCCGCCGTTTTATTGCAAGTGTTGCTTCTCGGCTGTGGGCGGGGTCATGTGGTTGGGCACCGAACACTTTTTTTTTTTACAGCTGCAGTGCTTACATCTTGGGTACAACTACTTCCCCTTTCCGTGGTTTTTGCGTAATCATTCATTCCGCGGGGGTATTTGCTCATATATATATATATGTGTGTGTGTGCACAACTTCTTTCTTTTAGTCCTTTGGTTAATCCACCGTGCTATGTGGTACCTTATTTTTTGTGTTTTACTTACACACCTGTTTCTTCAATTTTCTGTTCCGTGTCCGGAAGGGAATGAGTGCATCCCCCCTTGCGTAATTTTTTTCTTGATTTATTTATATGATAACTTACTGCCTGCAGCGTGAGCAAATGTCTACCTTCCCTGTGCTCGTAATGGCGGCTGCGGCTATAAGAGAGATGCCTTACTTCGTTTTACAATTATTATTATTATTATTTTTTAAATCCCCCACCCCCAGGTGTGTGTGAGTTTGCAGTTTCTACTTGCTACCGTAGGTGACGGTGTTGTGTGGACCTTAACTGGCAACTCCTCTTCACAATGTCACAAAGAGCAAACTCGGGGCGGTATGAATCAGCTCAGCCATAAAAAAGACCAAAGCAGCAATGCCACCGATTATAAAAGAGGGACGTTATATCTCCTTTTTTATCTCATGCGACACGTTTCTTCAATTTTCTTTTTTTTATTACCTTTCATCCTGTCCTTTTCCCCTCCACATTTTCCGCTTTTGTTTTGCCAGTGTGTGGCACAGAGCGGTCCTGCTTTGGCAGTGAAAAAAAAACAGAAGGTGTACGGAGTTGCTTTCTTCTTTTTTGTTTCTACCGTGCTCTGTCCCTTTTACTTTTCTTTTTTTTTTTCCATATTTGATTGTGCTAATTATCTTGTATGTGCCACCTCAACCGTTCCCGCTGGGATCGTTAGAGGGTGTCCGCAAGTGCGACTGGGTATTTAAAGTATTATTCTTCCATTCTTCTCTTTTCGTACATTCCCACTTACCACTTTGTGTA
The DNA here is from genome assembly GCF_001457755.1 of Trypanosoma equiperdum. Lineage (NCBI taxonomy): Eukaryota > Euglenozoa > Kinetoplastea > Trypanosomatida > Trypanosomatidae > Trypanosoma > Trypanosoma equiperdum. The sequence goes on from NW_027124074.1 coordinate 16,714, forward strand.
CGTGCGTGGGAAGCGTACTTGAAGATGGGGATGATATGAATATGTTCATACGTAAATGAGCGTTTTCTGCCTGCAATGAAGTAGACTGATGCTGCAGGATAATCAAAACTTTGTTTTTATTTCCTCGTTATTTCTTTTCATATGTACAAACCTAAGGCAGTACCAAAATACGCTTATCACTCATCACCCAAGAAAAATAGACAGAAAACCTTCTCACCAGGGCGATGGTGTTAGATGGAGAATCGGTTAACGCCAAGTGGGCCGCCATAGAAACCAATGTGATAAATATTCCGTACTGGCCGAGGACATGCATTCTTCCTGCAGCAGCTGCTGTTGCGGGTTACCGTCTCTGTCTAACGCCTCACATGTGCAGAAA
>NW_027124048.1:0-754 GCF_001457755.1 Trypanosoma equiperdum
AAAAAGTAACTGGAGGTCTTTGTACACGAGAACAAGGAAGTGGCAATTATGAAGGCAGAGAGGTCAGTATACAAGGAAAGTGGCGTTTCTATGCAAATTGCAGAAGCAGTGCCAGTAAACGGAAAAGAAGTGAAAATATCGAGTAAAACAAGGGGATCCGTATAATCACTGAATATAAAAAATGATGCGTCAGAATGGGCGAGTGCAACCAATGAAACATCTTATTTAACTCTAAAGTGGATAGGTGCTGCTGTAGAGATGGCGCAATTTGTGTTTTTAAACACAGAAACGGAGTTTCAAAAAATCTAGTAATCCAAAAAATTACCGTTGCATTTCACTTTGGGAAACATGCAGATAATGGACAGGTTGTGGAGGGTGAACATCAATTTCTACGCATACAAGGCCGGAAATCTGGCAGTCTAACAGCATGCAAGAAAAACTGGGAGTTAAAATCTTAAATAAAAATAGAAAGACGTGTGTAAGGCCAAAAGAAAGAACAACCTGCACCAGGGGTTACACTGATACCCAAAATAAAACCGCTCAATATATGCCTAACTTTATCTGAACAAAGTTCAGCAACCCTTCATTTTACCTTCCAGACACTGGAAAATAGAGTCAATATAACGAACTCAAAGTGTAGCTGGAAGAAAAACGTGCCAATGCTCACAGTAAATGATATACCACCGACAGATATCGTTGTTTCCACACCAAACCCCAATTTTTCTAGCAAGGAACAAAGAAAACTCACTCTTAT
>NW_027124048.1:764-1994 GCF_001457755.1 Trypanosoma equiperdum
AAACGCAATCCTTAAACGACCAGTGGAGGAAATACAACACTTAATGTATGCACTGTCGAAGTGATAAGGTTCTTTAATCAAACAAGTATTCATTTAATTTTTAATAGAACGCAATGTCTCCTCATCAACCGCAATACTAATGAACGAAGGTATATTTTCCAAGAAGAAGAAAAAAGACAAAATCATACATGTTCCACGCAGGGATTTGCTTGCTTCTTTTAGCCCTAATAACAAAAAATAGAGGCGAAAAAGCCATCGGCGAAAACACCAATGAACAGGCCAGGTCTGCCCCATGCAGTATCATAACAATAGGAGGCGCGAGAACGAAGTTTCCGGAAACAGCGAAGAAAAAGCCTGCGGAACTGGAGGAACTACTTGAGCTAAATACAACGCTTGCTTCACCTGAGTGGTCGGATATTTATCTGGACAAAAAAAACAAAGACCAAGCAGCAGACTACAACAAAGACAAACCGCCCGAGGAAACAGACTGGAAGCAGCGCTGAACAACCTAGAAAAAGCATGCAGCCAAAGTCCTAAAACCAAGCGATCCCGAAAGCCTTAAAAGAAGCACAAGGTGGACAAACTAACGGAAAAGAAACTAAAGACATACAGACGGCAGGTACAGAAACTAGCAGCAGAAGCTGAGGAGACATACGCCAAAGCGGCAAAGGAAGCGCCAGAAACGGAGGTAAGGGACGATGCAACAATTCAGAAAGCCATAAATCAAGCAATTCACAGTGCAGATAGCGAAAAAAACACACCTTTTACAGGCATAAGCCATTCGGCGGCGCAAGCGGCAGTTACAGGAAAACTATATGTGAATCTGTGATGGCCAAAAAAAAAGCGGCAAACGTCCTTGCTTGGCTAGTTTGTATATGTGCGGCAGACAGCTCTAATTAAGCCAACGCCGCTAAAGCTTGCACAGGGAACACTGCGCCTCAACACAAGTGGACACCCACAGGCGAAGCAGATAGCAACGTCCTAACGGAGATGCTAGGCCTTTGCGACCGCTATTCAACAACACAAATCACCTCAACGGACCTCAAATCGAGACTGAACAAAGTGGCGGCCATGATAAAACGGACAAGCGGGGGAGGTTATTTCGGCGAATTCCTCAAAAATGACTGCGACAGGCGACAAGGAAACGGCATGTGCGTCAAAATAACAGACATTACAACTAGTGGAGGCAGCCCACGAACTGCAATACCCTTGATGCAACAACTATACGAC
>NW_027124048.1:2085-4213 GCF_001457755.1 Trypanosoma equiperdum
GAGAATGTGAAGCAATACAAAAAGAATCCACCTGCAAAAGCAATGGAAACTGCAAATGGGAAGGGGACGAAACCTATGGGAAAAAATGCAAATTAAATGAAACAAATGCAGAAGAACAGGGAACACAAGCAAAACAAAACAAAAATCTTACAAAATGCCACAATAAGACAACATAAGAATGCAAAAATGTGCCAGGGACGATTCCCAAAGAATAAGAAAGCTGATTGTGGATGGATTGGAAACACATGAAAAGATTAAAGTCTTCTTCTAAATATGAAATTGGCTTTGACTGCTGCTGCTTTTGTAACATTGGTAGAATTTTAGAATTTTAACGATTTCATGAAATTTATGAAATATTTTCTATTTAGACATAATTTTCTAAAGATTGATATCTTTAAATACTTTTTGATAAAACTGTGCAAATTAATGAAAATATTGATAATTTGTAAAATCTTAAAACTTAAGTAACATGTATGATGGTAAACTATGGGAAAAATTTGCAGAGTGGAAAAATGAAAAAGTAGTCCTATACTATTTTGGTTTTGTTTTCTGTTGTATGGATGTTAGTTATGGTGATAACAGTGATAGTGGTGATAGTAATAGTTATAATAGTAATGATAGTAGAGTGTTGTGAGTGTATATATACTAATATTGAAATAGAGACGGTGATGGAAATGAAAGGAAAAGACAGAATGGAAACAATTACAAAAACGGAAACAGTAAAAGTGAAGGCAAGAGTGTAATCAAAGTTAGTGAGTGAAAGAGTAAATGACTAAAAGAGTAAAAAATGCGCAAGAAATTCTAATAAAATGAAGGCAGAGGAGAAGATGGAACATATATGGCTACACACACAAACAATCGATGAGGTGTCATCATCATTCACAAGAATATGATAGAAGGGATAACTATGAACAGGCAAAAGCCGGTGAACATGTCAAATCGGAACGCTACGTTATAAGAAATTAGAGAAGCATACGCAAAAATATAAAGGGAAAAACCAAGTAAAACAATGCACTGCGTTGTTTCATTTTCCATTAAGGATAGAAGGGGTTATCGTGCTTCACATTTTACTAGGTAAAGGATAGGTTCTACTGGAAAGATGACGTTAGAAACAATGGAAGTAGTAGTTTATAAAGCTATATTTATTGGTGTATCACGAAGAAAAAAGATGTTAGTAGTAGGTATTAGAAAACATCAGTTAAATACATAGTATATCTCAAGGTATTAGTGTAACTTAAATTACAATTTACAAAATAATATATGGAGGGGAATGTGAATGCAAGGAATATTGTAATGCAAGTAGTGTGGAGTACCAGGTGTGGGTTCACAATTTTCTGAAGCAGAAACTATAAGACATAATAAACAATAAGCTTCACAAACAGTCCATGAACCATTAAGCACTATATTATAACAATTTCAAGGCATTACTTTTACACTAGTTTTAAGAAACAGCTTCCTTAAAAAAGAACCTTTATGGCACAACTGAACTCTTTTCTTATATTTTATAATTATTTTCTCATAACACTCTCAACTTTTTAATGTAGATTATATTATGAAATTTTGAATTTTGAGAACTTCACTCTTACTGTTTCTAATACGTACAGTGTGTGTAAGCGCCGTATCCCTTAAAGACGATGAAATAAACAACAAAACAAATATGGCAGAGAATTATCCTACAAAACCAAGAGTGTTTGTGGTTGTAGTTTTAAGTCATGCAACACAAGGATAGTTTAAGCTAATACTGAGTGCTAAACTAAGTAACACTCAAATTGTTACAATTGAAATTGGAGGTTTATACAGCCATATTAAAAGGCCTAGATGGATTATGGAGTTTTTGGAAAAACAGAATGCAAGTGATGAGGATATTGTAATTTATTCACATGGGTCTGATGTTATTGTTAGTGATGGAGAAAAGTATGAGAATGCTGCAAAGTATATTATACAAAAAAGTACAAAAAGTAAAGATAATATTCACAAAAAAACATATGGAGTAATGTTGCTGGTTTTTTAATGTGGGTTACAGGAAAGATGAGGATAAAAAGTTACCGCATTTACTGAAATCACTTCCTAGTAGAAAATCTTTTTGTGGTGGTCGTGGTTTAATAGCCAGAGTTTGGGCATTTAGAAA
>NW_027124048.1:4223-6308 GCF_001457755.1 Trypanosoma equiperdum
GATTAGAGCAGAGTATTTCAAACATTTTCTAATATGGAGTGCCATTCAGGAAGAATATGCTGGGCAGAGATTTTTCGAGGAGGAGAGGAATGATTGGGCTGGATTATGATGAAAGAATCTTTTCTCAGTCCGTACTTAACTTCTGGCAACGATCTCGCGTTTCTTCAGTTTCCAGGACGTGCGCTCTTCTGGAAGGCAAAGAATAGAAAAATAATATTCAACTTTACTTGGTATAAGCAGTTGGAGCGAAGGAAATTTACAAATAAAGGTTTGAGAACAATTCGTATTTATGTAGTTAGTGAAGTATAATTGTATTTGTAATATAAGAATATTTGTGGTGAAGCGTTTAAAGAAAAGGAATTGTTTAATCCGATCAAGTTGTAATTACTTGGCGACCATTTGCTGGCCGACTAGCTTGGATATTTCAAATTTTCTATAGTGGACATGCAACTGTAAAGTATAAAATGAGCAAACTAAGAAACAGTGGTCCATAATATCACTCTCTGCGCCTTTCACACAAGCTCTGATATAGAAAAGCACAAAATGGACCACAGACATTCAGGGGAAGTGCTGACTTTAACAATCGTTGTAACTCTCGCAATATGCAGACCACAGGTAGCACAGGCCATTGCCGACGAAGCAAATGCGGCAGCTTTTCCCGCCGCGTGTGCGTTGCTGCAAATCCAGGAGGCTGTAGCCCCGGCAGATTTACAGCCTGCAGATCCAACAGCGGCTCTTTACGAACTAGAAGCCATCAACATGACACTAAGCAACGAAAAATGGCAATCCAAATTTATAAAAGGTGAAGGTCAAGAGGTTAAGTGGGAATATGACGAAAACAAAGATAAAACCACTAGACCAGAGTGGAAGACTAAATGGGAGGCGTGGGCCAAAGCTCGGCAGGCAATCAAAGATGCAAGCACTGAACCGGCCAAGACAATAAAAGCATCGGCCTTAGCGACATTAACAGGGTTAGCCAAGAGACTAGCGCAAAAGCGGGTAAACAACATTATAGAGCAGGCAAAGAAACTAGCAGCGTCCGGTACAGCCGATGAGAACACATGGAAAGAGACCACAGAGGCAAAAGTTGACGAAAAGATGTTAGAAGTGGTTTATGGCGATGCTAGCGGCAAAGCGAGTTTCACAACAGGCACCCCAAACTTGCCAGGGGCAAAAACAGTAGCCGCATGCGACGCGGACGGCACAATAAATGGAAAGGAGCCACTAGCATATGTCCTCCTATGTTTGGCTGTAGAGGCGGGATCCGCAACAGACACTATACACCCAGATGCCAAAGCAAGTACTGCAGTGGGCTGGACAGCCGTAAACACAGCTCTGCACACACAATTCGCCGCTGTAAAAAGGCTTTGCCCGCGAACCCAAATATAACCGTAACCCCTGAAGCCATTCGCCACGTACTGAACGAACTACAGTCGCAGATACGAATAATAGGCACCAAAGGATACCTTGGCTACTACGCAACTACCAGCTGCAACGGCACCAGCAACAACGGCGTTTGTGTCAAGTACAACACAAAAATAACAAATCTAGCGAATAACTTTGACAAACTGACTTACGTGTCCTCCATGGAACAAGCAGCCAAGCTACTTGAACGACGCTGGGAGGCAGCACAACGACAGCAGTCTATAGCGGACCTCATTGCGGCGCTGTTACACGGTGCGTACAACCTGGCGGATGAAGTAAACCAACTTGCAGATGTAGCGGCTATACCAGCCGGCAATCCTCCAGCAAAGCCTAAGTTATCAGACGCAGAGCTTGGCGCAAGAACAACTGAGTGCGAAGGAATAACCAAAAGTACTGATTGCGATGCCAAAACTTACTGCAGTTATGAAACAGAAAGCGATGGCAGTAAAAATTGCAAATACAACGGAACAAAAGCCACAACAAATAGCGTCCCTGCAACGCAACATCAAACAGGAGGGACTGAAACAGCAACAGAGAAATGCAAAGGCAAACCTGAGAAAGATTGCAAATCTCCGGATTGTAAGTGGGAGGGAACAGATTGCAAGGATTCCAGCATTCTCCTCAATAAGAAATTTTCTCTGATAGCTGCTGCTTTTGTGA
>NW_027124048.1:6318-7179 GCF_001457755.1 Trypanosoma equiperdum
GCAGAACCTCCTATTCTAACGCTTTAATTTTTTTAAGTATTTTAATAACCGTCTCAAAATTTAAAGGTATATCAGGGAAATTGAATTTTTGTATTCGAAAAACTCTACTTTTACCGTCTCTTTTACGTTTTGTGTGTTTATGCTCAGTATCTCTTCATAACTATGAAATACTAAATATAACACAGAATGGGTCTAAGAAGCACAGGGTGTTTGTCGTCCAAACTCATGCAGCTCAAGGATGGTGTAGACTCATATTAAGTTCCAAATCAAGAAATGTTGAAATTATTACAATTGCAATGGGAGGGTTGTATAGCCATGTTAAAAGGCCTAGGTGGGTTATGGAGTTTTTAGAGAGGCAGAATGCATGTGATGAGGATATTGTAATAACTGTTTGATGGCTCTGACGTTATTGTCAGTGACGGAGAAAAGTATGAAAATGCTGTAAAATATTTTATACAGAACACTGCGGAACATGAAGAAAAATTTAGTAGAGAGGATATAGTCAAAGAAAAGCGGATTTCTCCTATTCTATTCATGTCGACAGCTGAGTGTTATGCACCTCAGTTGGATTTAATTATGAATTCCAATAACAAAGAGCACATGTGGAAAGATGTTACTGCTTTTACAATGTTGTTCAGAGAGAAAAGAAGAGAAGATAAGAAGCTAGCTCATTTACTAAAATCATGTCCTAGTGGAAACCCCTATCTTAGCGGTGGAGGTTTAATAGCAAGAATCTGGGCCTTTAATAAATTTGAGTTTGCATTTGTGGAGTTATAAAAGGGAAGTGAGGAGTGGTGGTCCGAGCAAAGTATCTACAAAACCTTGTTATTTTGGAGTGCAATTCAGGAAGAAGCTGTTGGA
>NW_027124048.1:7189-25372 GCF_001457755.1 Trypanosoma equiperdum
GCAGAGTATCTATACGCCATTGCTAATATAGAGTGTTACACGGGAGGAAGCTGTTGGACAGAGATTTGTTTTGAAGAGAGGAATGATTGGATTGGATTTTGAGGAGAGATTTTTTACTATTCCCAGAACTGGTGATATTGGAGAAGCCCCATTCATTCATTTTCCAGGACATACAATTTCGTGGCAAGAGGAGGCAAAATTGATTGTGAAAAGTCTTACTTGGTATAAAGATTTGCAAAGTAGGCAGTTTAGCGTGAGAGATTTTGGTGAAATTCAAAGCTATGCGGTGGATGGGGGTTGGTGAGATTTTGAAGATCAGGAAATCTGTTGTGATACGTTAAAAGAAAGGGAATTATTTAAACCAAAAAAAAAACTAAAATGGACAAGTTGGGGTTGGTCATAAAATGATGTGCGCGGCGAGTGAATCCGCCAAAAGTCAAAAGTTGAAGTTGAAAAGACTGTGAAAATGGCCAGAAGAGGCTCCCGTCAGCTACTACAAGAAGCACTCCTGTCCTGAAAGTGGTCTCAACAGCGAAGTCCAGCCACAATGCGTCATGGCCCACCAAACATCCGCTGCACAGGAAATCAAAGGCACCTTCTTTTTCTAACAAGGCTCAAAAGTATCTCATAATCCGATGAATCTTGCGGCACTTGTGCTCATCTTTGCAACAGCTAAGACAACAACGGCAGAAGACAACTCCAATACGGCAGAGTTCAACAGTCTGTGCACATTCATTGGGCTAAAAGACAGACAGGCAAGTATAACCGTCACTAGTCCAAACACGGATGTTGCAGGAGCAATGGACGAGCTAGCAATGCTTAACTTAACGGCAGCAACGGAAACGTGGCTAACAGAAAAGAATGGAGAGCTGTCAAAAAAAGCGACGCCGCGGCAAAATCCGCCTTAACAGAATGGCAAACGAATGTCAAAAAACTAGAAGAAAAGGATCCGGCAACAGGAAAGCCCAAGTATCGAAAGGTCAGAAATAACCACCGAAAGCCAGGCGTAGCGGCGGCAATAGCCCGACTCTACGACGAAGCCACCAGACTGAAAACTGACCTACAAAAACCAGCCACAGACGCGGCCGAAACAAAATCAGCAGTTATGAAGCTGATAAACGACGCTATTTTCGGAGAGGGTCACATTGATTTCACAAAAACAGGGCTAGACAGCAGCTACAGCAATAACTGTAAAAGCGATAGCGGCGGCAAAGCCGGCAAGTGCATAGCCTGGGATTTGCTATGCATTTGCTCATCATCATCAGCGAACGGCATCATACTGTGCCTTTAAGCCGAAACCGGTGGGCAACTAACCGACTTCACATCAAACACGCCAGCGGCGGAACACTACCAAGCACTTATCCAGAAACGTCCCAAGCGGTCAACAACCAGCCCGCTAACGGCAGCAGAGATAGAGGGCGCCGTAACAGCCGTCACAGCTTTACTGGGCAGACAGGCAGCGGCAGCGACAGGAGCCAATGCACACTATATCCTAGGACAGCTACACAGCAACGGCGGCTGCGACGGAGCTTCAAACCAAGGCGTCTGTGTCAACTATAAGCAATATCTTGAAACGACCGCGACTGGTATTCCATGGGCGACCAAACTGAACCAAGCGGCTCAAAAGCTCCAGGCAGGCTACGATGTCCAAAGACAAGCAGCCATTATTGCAGAAAAAATTGAAGCATTGCGACAAGCGACCTGGACGCTATACACAGGGGTCATAAACAAAGCAGACGCTCCTACTCCCCAAAATACACCAGTAAGCGACCAACGGACAAGCGACGCTGAAACAGAATGCAATAAGATAGACAAAGATACAGAATGCAAACCGCCATGCACGTGGAATGAAGGAGCTAAAGAACCCAACAAAAAGTTCACATTGAGTGAGGAAGCCAAAAGAAGCAGAACAAGCAAAACAAGAAGGGAAAGGCGGAAAAAAGGAAGAAAAGTGTACAGGGAAAAAGCAAAAATACTGCAAAGATGGCTGCAGATAGGGAGGGGAAAAGTGCAAGGATTCCTCTATTCTATTCAGAAAACACTTCGTTCTGATGGTTTATGCTTTTGTGAGTTTGGCATTGTAGTATTCTGAAGAATTTTTGCTCCACATTGTGAAACTTATGAATTGTTTTTAAACTTTGATGTATTTTAACGCTTTTTGATGAAAATGTGCAAAATGATGAAATTGTGGCATAAACATTGTTATATTTGCAAAGAAGTTATGTTAGAGGGTGTGACAATAAACTAATATTATAATAAGATTGGAGATAGAGACTAAATGAACAGCCAAAATAGAATCAGTTCAAAAAATCGCAAAGGTAAAGCTGGAGAAAGTGAGTGAGAAGTCGTGTGAGACCACAGGTAATATTATTAAAGGAAATTCAGAAAGCTAAACAAAGAGAAAGTGATATGGGATATACGAGGTTAAGACACAAATATTTGACGGGAATCATTATGCAAAGAAGATAATGGAGGAGACAATGAGTTGTAGAGAAATTATATGTTTCAAGTCGAATGTTTTCGATACGTCTTCCGCAGAAACAAGAAATGGAAATGAAAGTCATTTAAGAGAATGGCTGCCAATATGATATCAAGAGGTGTCCGAAGAATGCATTATTTTCAGTCAAAGCATTAAAGTTGATACAAATTTTCCCAAAGCATGGAATTGAGCTAATAAGTAATGTGTAATTCATATAAACATTTGTGACTCAACAAAAGTAACTACTCCGAGGAAGGCATGGAAATAAACAGAATATATAATGATAGCACTAAAACTTGTAAAAACACACGAAAAGAGCGCCAAAATCAGAAAAACCATAACAAACAAGCATAATGCTCAAAAATGGAGAATTAAAAACAGGAATAAACTGCTATGGTATCACGAGATACTGTAAAAATGAAACTATTAGTCGTTCTTGTACTCAAAAGACTTGGAACACTTACTAGAGTGTGTGCAAATATTTGTTTTTTTCATGGAATAAAAGAGGCATTGCGATTTAAGTTCAACTTACATGGAAGATGTGTCATTAGAAATGACCTGATTTATAGAAACAAATGGCATCAATTTTAGCAGGAAGGAAAATGTAGAATAGATATTCTACATGTTTCTTTAAATCCCTTTCACAGCTTTGTAAGCCCTCAAGTGCAGAAGAAAGCAGTAATCGTAAGTGGAAATGCAGCTTAAAGAACCTGTTAGATTATATTTGTAAACCACTCTCTGTATTAAAAAGTTGGCAGCTGCTGGTTTTTCCACAACGCTACTAAAAAAAGAATACGGGTGCAAATACATAATCAGACAAGAAAAAATATACGAATCGAATTTATCTTCTATATTTCAAACTGAAATAGCTCAAAAACTCTCCCAAAGCGGAGATAGACTTAGGCAACCCATATAGCTGGAAAAAAAAAGCCACTTTTACCAAATAGTGAGTAAAAAAGATGGCAGAGTTAGTAGTATACCTAGTACGTAAAAATATGATGGCTTTGGTCTAGTGATTGTGGTCCCATAATTGAAGTTTTAAAACGCAAAAAAAAACAATATTCTTACCATATTTTAACCATGTGGGGGAACATGAAAAATAGATCCAAAAGAAGATAGTAAAATAGAAGGAAAATGTGCCTGTGTGTGTGTTTGAAAATAGTAGAGGATATGTAAGGAGGTCGCCAAAGACAGCGAGACTCAGGTACATGGATAAAGAACAGTGACCGCGGCTGAATTTTCAGGCGTAACAGTAATCGACTCAGACAAATTCAGCACCAAAATCTACAAATGCACTTAGATTCATCAAATTAATAAGCATATTGGTTTAGAAATACAAATATCCTCAGCAGAATGCGGATTTTACACCGAAGTCAAGCGTTCACCTGACTGACAGTCGGCGAGAACAATAATTTTTTAGGAGTATTTATCTTCTTATCAAGCAGACCCAGCTACTGTCACACAAATATTAAAGTAAAAGAATAAGGTAAAAAACTAGTAGAATAATTTTCTCTTTTACTATCTTTTAATCTATTTAGCGTTCATCTGAAGCACAAAGCACTGATAAAGAAAAAAGACGACACCACAACCAATCCCATGCCAGCACTGATGTTTGCGGCTCTAAGTTTCCTGGGCATGGCGGCAACAGCACTTTTAGCGGAAAAAGTCTCGGCAGCCGTCTTAGCTGGCGAAAACACAGCGGTTTCGGCCGCGCTTTGCAATATTGCAGCGGTTTCTACAGGCCCTTTCATCCCAACAGCAATAGACAACAGCGGATTCGACGCACACAAGAGGTTGCATGCCATCAACCTCACGCTGCGCAACGAAACCGTCTTCAAAATGTTCAAACAGAAAGGGGACGAGGCAGGATTCAAGGATTCCCCACCAGAAAGACTGCAGCAGACGCAGCCGTGGTCCACTCAATACAAATACTGGTTAAGTGGTGCAAAGTATCTCGAAGAAACTAAACAAACACAGATGAAATCAAGCTCGCCACGGTAAAACTAAATTAAGCACAAAAGCTGTGGCTGCAACAGCAGCTACAACCGGTCCTAGCAGCAGCGGACGCAAGCGCGCGAAAACTAGCAGCGGCCTACAACTTGCTGGCCGCAGATAAAACCACTGGCATAAAAAACGCGCTCGGTACCGCCGTCTATGGCCACACAAACCCGACAACTCCCGCGCTAACAGATGCAGCGTTGTTCGGCAGGGCGCTCGACGGAACGCGAACAAACTTCTGCGACGAAGCACAAGACAAGACCAAGCTCAAGACGGCAATAGCGGCGCTGATTTGTATATGCGCACCAGCCTCAGCCGGTGCAGGACCAAAAGCCTGCTTCACAGCGAGTCCAGCGATAAACAACTGGGATGCATCAAGGAACAGCGGCCCAAACAAATGGGACGAGATTGAAAAACACTGCCAGCTACCAGGCAGCACGACAGCGACGGCAATGAAACTGGAACAGGCACTGAAAGCGGTGATCAGCAGAATACACAGCGACGGGACACATTCCTACCTCGGTGCTCTAACTACCGGAGCAACATGCACTGGCACCAGCGCCGCCGGGATGTGCATAAGGTTCAATAACGCCAAGAGCGCGGCAGCAGCAGCAGAATCAGGCGCATTCTGGATATCCAGCATCACTAGCGCCATTCAAAATATAAAAAGCGAAGAAGACGCGGCCCAGACACAAACAAGAGAAACAAAGACAATAAAAACTATGTTACAACAGGCAGTAGCCCTAGCAGAGGCAGCCACTACTGTTACTGGACCAATAATGCCGGCAAAACCATACAAGGGTGATCCAAATGGAAATACAGTCAACGCAGCGGCAACTTGCAATGAAGCAAAAGACGACCAAGCAGCCTGTAAAAAACTGGAAGATAAGGGGTGCGCTTTTAACGACGAAAGAAAAATTTGTGATTTGAAAAAGGAAGTGAAAGAAAAACTAGAAAAAGAAAGTCAAGAAGACAAAGATGAAAAGAAAGAGGAAAATGTGACAATCACTGCACTAACCAACAAAGATAAATGTGAAAAGGAAAACAGCTGCAAATGGGATGGAAACGAGTGTAAGAATTTAAGTTTTCTCGTCAACAAGAAATTCGCCCTCAGTGTGGCTGCTGCTTTTGTGAGGCTATTACCATTTTAGAGATTTAAGAATTCTAAGCAGTTCTGCTCAACTTTACGAAATTAATAAAATATATGATTTTTTTTTACTTTGAGAAAATTTGGTAAATATCATATATTAACACTTTTTGATGAAAATGTGCAAATTGCTGAAAATTTTGAGAATTGTAGAAAAATATGAAACTTGGGTGTTAAAATACTTGTAAGCTGAAAGTACTATTGGTGAAAGTTATAAATAAAAAGAGTTCTATCATGATAATTTTCTAATCTTTTATTGTGTTTTTTCTGCATATTTGTTAGGGGTATAATAGTAATATTATGAATAGTTATCATGACAATAGATGCCTGTTGTGAAGGTATAGATAATAATATTTAAAATAAGAGTAGTAGTTGCGCATAACGACCGGAGAGGAAACATAGAAAAATCTAAAACGATTTCATGAGTGTAATGGGAGTAAGTGATGAAGAATGATGAAGAGAGAACGAATATTCACAGGGTCAAGCAGAGAAATATGATGATGGTCATCATCATGCATAAGAGGTGATATATGGGAAAGCAAGGAAAAAGCAGTCTATTTCACTGGTCAAAAAGACCTGCTACAGCATGCAGATAAGCAGCGATAGCAGATGAAAAATATGAGAAAACATCAGGAGGAAGAGGAGCTGTCAATAATTCTCTGTATTTTACACTGAAGTAGGTAAATACAACTGAAAAAATAATGGTAGTGACTGGTTTTTAATCTTTTGACGGATTAAAATGCACATTTTTTATGGAAATTGAGGAATTGAACAAGTGCGAGTCAATATCGAAGTATTCTTTAGATAAGATGCATTTATAGGAACTAAAAGGGGTGGGGAAAATAAAATACTATTGAGACGTGAATTTTTGAAATATGACCACTAATGGATTGCAGTGGAAAACAAAACACGAATATTAACACGTAAACTGCTTAGTATAGTTTATATGTGAAGAAATGGATATTTTTTGTAAGGTAAAAATAATTATTGGCTATACTTTATCAAGTTCTTATTGTTATGCAAACGAGAAAGTAAAACCTTTCAAGGAATGAGTAATTAACATAAGAGTTATCGCTCTTTCAAATCCAATAACACGGACTAACAAAGTGTAGACAAAGCACTTTCACCGCTGAAGTAACCTACAATTAAGCGATGACGATACAAAACATCAGGACCTTTTAAAAAATAGACATAAAAATGCGGACGCGTGCGTGAGAAACACTAACGTTATCTTGTTACTACATGTTAAAACCATGCGCAAAATTAACGGCCTATAGAAGTCATTGACGACCATAAATATTAGATACAATAGATGTAAGTATAGAGTGCTATAGATTAGATTGAAAAAAGGAGATTCTTTTGCTAAACCAAGTGTTTTTGAACAGTGAACCAGACCCAGTATGTGGCACACAACATACCACCAACCTTAAGACGGCGCACTTAAAATTCACCATGTAACAGATACCGCAGTGCAGTTTAATAAAACAAAGTGGAATACTTGATCCAACCAAAACTAAAGTTTTAACGCTAAAAAATCTCTTTCAAAGCATTTGTTGTTAGGCCTAAAAAGTTGTACTGACAACCTAACACAAAGTGACGTTCAGCGACAACTAGTATAAAACCACAGAGCGAGCCCAGTAGTTCAAGAATCAAAAATCCAAACAACGGTTAGCCGGCACACCAGCTTGTGGATAAAGACGGCTGTAGTAACGGCTTATAAGAGCACTAAACAAGCTTAGAAACAGCCTTCATACAAACATAGGGCAGTCTATACTAAAAACGTAGCTGTGAAAAAACACGCGGCACAAGCGTATATTAATCACCTTTATTTTTAGTTATGTTCTAGAGCGGTAGCAGCAAAAAAAAAACAAAATAAACATTAAAAAACACTGGCGCAGTTGAAATCAGAAAAAAGGCGCACAACCCACGACGCTCTTCAGAACACCATCTCCCAACCTAAAAAAAGCATAGTAAAGTAGGGCCAACAACAGAAGCCATACACGGCTCTCCACTTGCAACGCACCAGAGCAAAGGTTCTCTACCACACGAAATATAACCAAGAAGCGCAGTACAAGACGACGGAAGTTTTTTAAGTAAACAGAAGGAGCAATGACAGTCCACGTCGCAACCTTTTACATCACGGCGGTGCTGTTTTATGCAACAGCCAGAGGCACTATAGGGAATGACACAGAATCAGCCAAACAAGCTTCAGCCTGCAGTTCAGCAATTTATCTTCATTCCCTGCAGAAGAGCTTCGCAGGCCAATCCACAGCACTAATTGCAGAACTAAGCAGGCTACTTGAAACGCAAAATATTCTTACATTAGCTACTTCCACGGGCAGCGGAAAGCAAAGGCGCGGCGCCAATGCACTAGCAGCGGTTGTAGGAAAGCAAATAACGGCACTAGCAAAGAAAAGCCAAACTTGCACAGCAAAAGCAAACGAAATCATAGCCCTGCTGTCCTTACAGGCCGGCCAACACATAGCTTATGACGGGCTGTCTAAGCTGGCAACAACAGCTGCTGACGGTGCCGAAGTAACCGGAGCCGCAGGAGCAGAAACAAAGGACATGGAGGTAACGTTAACGGGATTAGACGACACAACCTGCGCAAACAGCCGGAGTGCCGACCTAAAAGCCAATGAACTGGCGGTTAATCTAGCTGGGCTACATAGCATTAAAACATACAAGCTGCAGCAAAGGACCGGCGTCGGCAACGTCGACAAGAAATTCTGCGCGGCCAAGTGCACCACGACATGCGGCACGGGAAGCAATTGGAAGCCAGCAGTCCTAGGCAAAACCCTACTGGAAACCACGACTGACACAGACATAGAGGTAAAGGCAACCGGAAAGTCAATCCAAAATGAACCAACAAAAGCAAGTGACGGCAAAACGGAGCTAGCCCACCACAAACACGACCTCTAATGGAGAGTGCATGACTTCCTCAAAAACAAATACTGCGAATTCGACAAGCTTGATCTTGGGACCACCGCAACAAGCAAAACAGACGAGACAATCAGCCGCGTCATTCTAGCAGCAACCCAAGGAGCTTCAACCAAATATGACCCCTCAAACAGCGCCCAAAAAGCAGCAATTGACAGTTTGATAGCCGAAACATTTGGATCCGACAAAAATGCATTTGAAAACGGCTTTTGGAAAACCCTCAAAGCCTATAAGATGGACTTAACGATCGGCGGCAAGGAGCTAAAAAACAACTTAGAAGATCTCGCAACTCCGGAACATGCAGCACTAGGAGCTGTCTCAAAGCAATTTTTAGAATAAAAAGCAAAACGTTGCGACGATATAGCTGCAGCCACAAAGTCTGACATAAAATGCGACGGCAGCGACAAAGATAAATGCGACAATGAGAAGTGTGATTTCAAAGACGGAAAATGCAAACTTAAAGACTCAGTGAAAGCGGAGAATGATGGAAAAAGAAACACAAACACCACAGGAAGCAATTCTTTTGTCATTAGCAAAGCCCCTCTTTTGCTTGCGTTTTTGGTTCTATAATTATATTTTAAAGGGTATTTTCTTAATTATATTAAAATTGTGAAAATTTACAATACTGAAAGAATTTACTAAATTTTCTAAGATTTAATATATCTTAACACTTTTGTAAAATATTTTTAATGTAAGGAGATGAGAATATGAAATTTTGGTATGATAGTTGCAAATGGGTGTAAAGTAGTGGTGTGATAGGGTATAAAAAATGAGTACTATTATAATTTAATTTATTTTGCTTGTGTTATGGATGTTGGTTATGGTCATAATAATAATAGTAATTACACTGATGGTAATGATAGGAGAGTGTTGTGAGTGTGTAAATATGAATATTATAATAATAATAGGATAGTGCTGAAGACAAAAAGCGGAGCCTAAAATTAAAGGAATTAAAGTAATGAGAGTCAATAGACGGGAAACAGCACGAGTAAGTGTGATAAATAGAGAGTAGAGGAAAATATTATTAATGGAAACGCGGAGAAACTAATTAAATATAGCATTTTAATAGGAAAACATTGCAAGTGTGAACATTAAATACAGACAGATGACAGATTGGAGAATGAGAGAGAAGTATAATCAAGTATAGAGACCAAATGGAATCGATTCTTCATCCGAACAAAAAGAAACGGACAAAAAAAGAAAAATAGAGAGTAAAACAATGGGCTAAAAAACAGAAAAGCAAAGAAATGAATAATACAGTATGTCATGACCCACATCCCATTCAAAAGTGGACATATCAGACACTTTGGATACTGGTTATTGTGTTTATTTGAACCTGATGACGTGTCCTATTATCTGGCTGTGAAGCAGACGATAAGAAGGAGGAAAAATAGATTGCGTATGTGTAATGTGATGTTTAAGTCCCCTTTTTATCAAATATAGAAATAATTTACAATATTTGTGGGAAACAATATTATATTATCGGGAGGAAAGTTTTAAAACAATTTCTACTAATGAATTATCTTGGACGTAAAAATACGAATTAAAATGCGAGAGCCGCTTCAAATAAAACGTATATAAGCCAATGAGATATCTATATGAGGTGTAGGGAATCAAAACCGACACCTCACCGATTCCATATTGGTGTACTGACCAAAAATAAAAAATTTTCAATAAACAAATAATCCATATAAAAATTGTCGCTGATTCATAACGGAAACCGGGTACCAACACAATATAATTTAGAAAAAGTTACTTTCGTGACCCATATTTTAGTTATTTAACGGTTTCACATCAAACAGAAGGTATGTTATCGATCGCAAGAAGAGACAGTAAGTCTGTTGTGTGCAGGAACAGCAAAAAATTTTCATCGTTATTTCAAGTCAAGAGAATACAATCAAATTAGCAGATTATTGAAGACACTGAAGACTAAAAATCTTAGAAATTAAGTGTTTTATATTTAAATATATTGTTATGTTGTTAAGAATTAAGAAGAGAGATATTTTGACTAAAGTAAGTTACTTTTTAAAGACAAAAACGCGCCCATAAACAGTCGATCCTAAAAAAAATTATTTTCCCCTGAAACACCAATAAGTTGGCATATTTCATTTTATCTGGATTTCGACTCGTTGCACCGCAAGTAAAAAATGCAGCATGTAGCAGATAGCAGAGATGCTTTTAGGAATAGCACTCAAAATAATTTTCGTCGTAAGGTACACAAGCGCAGCGGACCAAAATGCCGAAGAATTCAAAGACATGTGTGTACTCTTCAAGCTCTTAATCAAGCCAATACCAGAAGCTCAAGTTAAAGAAGACCAAATGAATCCATCACCTGCAGCTACCAGTACCGGAAAAGCAGTAAGTGGTATTGTTAAAAGAATTGAAAAACTAAATTTAACCGTTGTAGAACAAGAAATTGAAGAAGTGTGAAGGAAAATGCCAAATATGACATTTGGCAGAAGGTGAAAGACGCGAAACGCGATGGTTACTTAAAAACTGGAGAATACAAAACCGTAGAGAAACTCAGGACAATATACGACGAGATAATGAAGAACGACCCGCCGACACAACAATGGCGTGCAACATACAAGCTTCCGTTTCCTGAAACGAAACGGCAGAGGCTCAGGCCAGCGTTTCGCCAACCAATAGAATAGGCTCTGGCACCGGAAACCGAAGCACATGCGCCACAAAATAGAGCAAGAACAAGCCAAAACAATGCTCGAAGAGCTGTGATTTCCGCTTTGTACGGCGAAGCCTACGAGAAGTCTCTCACAAAAGACACCGACCTGAACCCGGCTCAACCATGGCACGACAAACCCACAAAAGAAGCTTTCCCATGGGCGTCAACGGCGGCACAACATACACAAATGTGCACTCCCGCTTCAACAGCGGCAGCAGCCAACAGACCTGGGGGAGCGCCAGCTGCCGAAATTATCTGTCTATGCTTTGGCGACAATGGCGACACAACTGACTACTGCAAGGTCGGGAAGGACCCAACAGGTCTAACCTCGGGCTCGGCCCGCGACAAGGCGAGCGAAGACTGGGACGCCAATATATACCCAAAGTGCAGTGGCGGAGCAGACACAGGACAACTAACCCCGACAAGGCTCGCGAGCTCAACGGCGGCAATAATCTCAGACCTTGGAAAGGTCGGGATAATCGGCAACTCGGCACCAAATGGAGCCACTCACTCCGGCCATGCCGACGCTGCAATACCGGGTGCCCACCACTTAGGACAAGCATCACCGGACTGCCAAAGGGCCCATGCAGCCGACGACATGATAGGAGGAGCCAGCAAAGGCGTTTGTGTTGACTATAATAACCTACTACAAGACGGCGGCTACGTTCTGTGGATGAGGAAAGCAAAAGAGCCATCGATGGAGTTAGACACAATTCAGGCAATTTCTAGTGAAGGCATAGCCCTTGTCAAGGCAGCACAAGCAGTGAAGGATGGAAACCCTTTTGCTTGTCGGTGATCTCTTAGCAACCAGAAAAAGCACGCAGAAATCAAAGCTGATGTCGCCACAATCTGAGGAAGAACAGAATAGATGGCCTAAATTAAACAACAATGAAACCAATTGCCCAACAGACTCTTGCGAATATGATAAAATAAAAAAGGAATGCAAAGCAAAACCAGGAAACGAAAACACAGCAAAAGGAGCAGGAAAAAGTGGGTGTGCAAAACATGGAACTGATACAACCGCTTGCGAGAATGAAAAAACAGGAGGCAAGCAAAATTGTGCGTGGAGGAAGGGTAAAGATAATGAGGATGACAAAGATACAGAGCAATGACGAAGTGGTATTTTTCTCCTCAATAAGAAATTGGCTCTGAGTATGGCTGCTGTTTTTGTGAGTTTGGTAATATTCTAAGGATACTAAGCATATTTGCTCAATCTTACGAAATATATATAACTATACGATTTTGAGAGATTTTGCTAAAAATTTTTGAAACTTTGATATACTAACACTTTTGATAAAAATGTTCAAATTAGGGAAATTGTTTAAGTTATTAAAATTTTAGTGTAAAACTGTGGTTTAACATTGGCCTACAGGTGTAAAGTAGTAAGATAATACGGGGAAAAATTAGCGTTATTTGAAATTTATTTATATTATTTATTTTATATATATTAGGAATTAGAGTTATAATGGTAATAGTGAAATTTTTACAAGTAGTGTGTCGTGCTTGTCTTTTGATATACTAATGTTATAATAAAGGTGGTGGTGCAGCACGGAAGAAAAGAAAAAACAAAAACCCTTAAAATAATGGGGAATATGGAAAGAGAGTAAGTGTCTATAACAGAGAATGAGAGTAGAAAAGTGAAAGGAATATTGTTAGAACAGACACAGATTGGCATAAAGATTTAAATGGAGATGGAGCACGCGCAGGTTCAAGCAAAAACGTAACGATGATCATAATTATACGCAGAAAGATGATGGTGAAAATAATGAGGAAGAGACACTCCATCGTAAAAAGATGATGGAGTAGTTGTGTAATTCGCTGCGATATATGCAGTAAAAGAAAAAGCATGAAAAACCAGAGCGTCAACACGGAGCACACAACAACATGGCGCAAAAGAAAGTGATGCGTGATGAGACTGTCATCCACATCACGCTTAAAAACTGGACAGACTCTACTGCAAATATAGATTAGACACCGATTATTGATGTGATGGTGGATGTTAGTTTCCAGATGTGAAGAAGAAGCATAGAAATATTGTGTAAGTTTGAAGTAATTTTGAAGTCTTCTTATCAAATATATAAATAATGGCCAATATTTGTGGGGAGAAATATGATATTATCGGGGAAAATTTTTTAAAAAGGTCAATTAATGAGTTGCCAATTCTATTAAATGAAAAATAAAGATGCTCAAACCACTTGAAGTGGCGCATGTACGCATCTATGGGTGAACTTTATGAAGTACAAAAAGTCTGTAAAAATACACCACAGATTACGTATTGTTATAGTGAAAAGGCCATTTATACCTTTCAAGTAACGTATAATTAACAAAAAATTATGTCTCTTATTCACAGCTAAAAGATAGATTAACAAAAAAGTAAGCGGTCCGGCAAGAAATCGACACAAAAGTGTTGCAAGCAGAAGACAAAGAGCACCGAGTACGTGAGTAACAGGAGCTTTACCTGGTTATTTAGTTTTAAACGGAAATATATATCATTCTGTAATTTCATCTGAAATAATTAACGCTTATGGCTACTTTTGTTTGAGATGGAAGTTTAGAATGATATAGATTATATCTTAAAATGGCGATTATTTGGCTTAACTGAGTTTTTTCAAAAGTATCGAATGTTGTTAAAGCAGTAATGACAACTGGCAGATGTTAGAGAATTTTGGCTCAGCTCTTGAGCTATCAACAGGACAGAAGAGTTTGACGGCAGAAGCCCTGAATTGAAACGACTTACACGCAGATGAAACAGACAAAAAAGCTATGTTAAAAATATCGTCTCCAGCAGAGTTGTAATAAATAGGAAGGAAGCGGCGGCAAACAACCAAGCATTGTCAAATCCACTCACGCACAGGTGTTAAATTCAAAATAAAAACGATAAAAATAGTCTCGGTTTTCCAAACTTAAAAGGAAAGATTCCCTACAACGCCACAAAAAGCCCATACGAGGTTGTGGTCAAGCAGCAAAGCAAGCAATTTCAGAAAAAAGTCCCGCGACAAGTAACATAGTAACTTTCATTGATTTGTTTCTTTGTTTAAGTTGACAGATACTCACAAGCGGTCCAACACTGTGAAGAGCCCGGTAGCGGCAGCACACGCAGCCAGCTTAACAAATTTACGTTTCGCGGCCTGTTTTTTAGGGTTCCGCGCATGAACAGCCAAAAAATGGTAGCAAACTTAAAAAGAAAAATGAAATTGCTTTCAAACCCATTCTCCAGGTTAGAAACTAGGCAAACAAACTACTAGGTCCCAACACATCCAACTTCTAAAACTTTACTAGGAAGCAGCGACAGGAGGCGCAGTGAAACAAGCAGCAGCTGAAGTCCCGCTAATCTTCCTGATAATCTTCTTGATTTAAAACATCGAGGCAACGTGCAGCGCTTTCAGATCCTCAACGCTTCGGCCCTATTGCTTCCGGTCGCCACAGAACGAAAAAAAGACCGCCGCATGTAGAATCTGTCCTGCCAAAAGGACAAACTTTAATATAGACATACTCGAACCCCAGAGCTAAGATGCAGCTGGCCGGCGCCCCACAGCGAGAAAAAAACAGGGTCTTCACAAAGAGAGTGCTGCGCGGCACGGGCGACCGGCAAGACCACCAACGCAGCGCGAAACTGGCGGCAATTAACACAGCCATGTAGCGAGGGTAATAGCGGCCACGCCAGACCGCCGACCCGACTTCGTTCTAGGCTTAAACACCATGCCAAATGCAACCAGCATAGCTACAGTAGCGGCCGCCTTTGCGCCAGCACAAGCGAAGGAAAAAATAGACACTCACATAACTGGCTGCACACCAATGGCAAAGGCCGCGGCGGCAAAAACCACGCTGTCATTCACGAGAAGAGTAGCTTCAAAAAAGAAACAGCTGCCAAACGCGGACGACCAAGCAACATGTAACTGCGCGAGCAGAGCCAACCACAACGCTAGATAAGTAAATGGGCAGACTGCACATAAAGTCGTAAGACACGCTCTAGGGTTTTACAGCACACAAATAGACGATGTCGCCATCACCACTGACTGGGGAGACCAAATAGAAGAGCTGTAAATCGTTAAAGCCATATTAGCGGACCTCAATCAACTCGATGTCCTAGATGCGCCGACAGCCGCAGCAGAGCTTCAAACGGTCGCACAACTAGCTGCCTTGTGCAAAACCAAAACCAAAACTAATAACATGGTGCAACAACTGCAAAAAGTCATGAGTGAAAGGCATTCCAAGACCAGAAAAGCATTGGATCAGCCGATCAAAGAACCATTCGGAGCTGACGGAACTTAATTCAACGAGCTCACATCACAGATGCCGCAAAATAGCGGACAAAGTTAGATGGACTGTGCATAAAGTTAATACCGCCGCCTAAGCTGTCAAAACAGCGTCTAGAGTCAGCAACCGATAGCCTGCGACCACAACTCAACCATAAAGAAGACACGCAAGCAGACCACGTTAATGTGCCAATTTCGGTCCCAAGCCCAGCCGCTACCGGTTACAACGACAACACGGCAGCAACCAACGGTGCCTGCATGAGCTATAAATCAGGACTGGCACAGGAAGATATGAGCAGTGTAGAATTGATAACAAACATAAGAACGAATGCACGAGAAAAACAGGAACGACGCGACGCGACCGCTGCAGCTGAGAGGTTTGAATCCCAACTAACACTAATAAACCTGACTATTTTACCGTTTCTACAGAGCAGCATACAAATCACCGGGTTAGTGACGACCACAGAGGATAAAACAGTAGCAGCCAAGCAAGGTGGATTCAAGATAGACGCAAATGAAACTGAGTGCCACGATAAAAAACAAAGATAAATGCAACCAAAATGGCGGATATTAATGCAAAGATGATAAGTGAGTAGCAAAAGAGGGAGTGGAAGTGGAAGAAACTCATTTAAACCTCTCTTACTTGTAAGACGAAGAATAATCATCCTTTGCACCAAATGTCGTCCCCGTAAAGCAAATAACACTACAAACTTAGGACAGTTGCAGCATCTAAAGCAATGAAGCTAAAGCTAAACTTCCACACGAAGCCGCTGTGCCTCCTGCTAGCAACAGCGCTTCTTGCACAAGTGCAGCTAACCTTGTGTTCCGGACCTATCATAAAAAACACCGGCCGGAAAGGCCTGTGCACCGCGGCAAAGACGATGGACAAAGGAGCGGGTAGGGCAGTACACGTTCTAACAAGACTCTTCAATACAGTCGAAAAAGCGACACAAACAGCTCTGCAGATAAAGCTGTACGCGGCGACCGTAGCAGAACCAGTGCAGCAGCTAACTTACGAGACTCTAGCGGAGGATGTGTTAGCCATCGCCAAGGAAGCCGCGGCAAGCGGCGAAACAGCGACGCAAACGGCCATAAAAGCGACAGCCCTTTCAGCAGCATTAAGCGGCCAAATAAAGGAATTTCTTGCATTTATCAGAAGCGGTACGCACGGTACCACGGAGGGCTATTGTTTAGCAGCAAGTAACGACGGCAGCAATGGCCATACCGAGTTCGACTCAGCAGACTGCAAACCGGGAACACCAAGAACAGCAACAATAGCGCAGCAAATAGATTCAGCAGAACTTTCCGCTACAGGCTTCAAAGCTGAGACGGAGCCTGACAGCAAGTCGACGGCCAGCGGCGGCAAGTGCATTATTTTTAACGCAGCAAGCAACGCCGCTGCAACTTTCTTCCAGGCGTCTCGCCCCCAGCAGACGTACGCCGGGGGGCTGTTAACATACAACCCCACCACACAAGCAATTCAAACGCCAGACCCGGCGAAGCTGGGCTCCGGAGGGTCCCCAACAGGCGACACCCAGGCAGCGCTAACGTTTTCTGCACTATATGCAATAGACAAATACGACCTTAAAAGATACCCAGAAACACAGGAACAGATAGCGGTCCAGGCTGCACAGAGCGGATCGTTTGCCACCCGGCTACAAACAAAGATAAGAAATCTGCACCCCAAAATCACCGAAGCAAAAAAAGTAGAAGACGCAGCGGCAGCTATTAAAAAATACATAGGAGACAACCAGGAAAAAATTTCTTTACTCATAGCCAAATTTCCTACAACAAAAGTTTATAAGCCAGCCGATAATAAAGATAAAGGTCAAAACGTGAACGAACTAACCAGTTTGGACCAGTTAACGGAAGTTTTGGATTATTACGAGCAAAAAACGAGAGCTGACTTGGCGACGGCACGGGCAGAGCTGCAGCAACTACAGGCCCAGATAAATGCCGATAAAACCAAAATAACAACGCAAATATGCAACTCAAAAGAAGATGCAAAAACGTGCAATGCTGACAAAAACTGCAAATATGATGAAAACATAAAAGAAGGTCAAAAATGCAAATTGAGTGAGGAAGGCAAACAAAAAGCAGCAAAAAAGAAGGAGAAATAGCAGGAGAAGGAAACCCAACTGGGTGTGCAAGGCACAAAACTAAAGCTGAACGTGAAAATGACAAGACAGGCGACAACCAAAAATGTGCATTTAGAAATGGCAAAGATAATGAAGATTACAAAGACAAAGAAATGTGCCGAAATGGGAAGTTTCTCCTCAATAGCAAATTCACTCTAATTGTTTCTGTTTTTGTGAGATTGTTGGAATTCTAGATTTTTAATTATTCTTGCTCAAATTAATAAAATTTATGAAATATTACTATTTTAGAGAAAATTCACTATAATTAATTGATTTTCTAAGATTTGACATGTTTTAACACTGTTTGGAAAGAAAAAGAAATTTAATGAAATTTAAGGATTACAAAATGTAAAGATTTGGTATGAAAGTGGCATGTCAATGTAAAGCAGTAGGCTAATAGGAAGCAAAAAATTAGTGATATTTTTATTTGATTCATTTTCTTTCTCTTGTGGAAACTGGAAAAATTTATGTTTATAATAGCAATTGTAAGGTGTGAGAGTGTTGTAAGTGTGTGTATATACTAATATTATAATAAGAGCAGTAAT
>NW_027124197.1:0-5314 GCF_001457755.1 Trypanosoma equiperdum
TGTATTACTCACCATTGGAGCAGTTACGTTTATAACAGTGCGGGGTTTCACCAGCATTCCCTGTTGAGTACGACGTCACCAGAAGGGATTGCTATCTGATGTTGACGTCACAGCAACTGGGAACTCTTCGCACCTACTTGCGACACCGTTATTTTCGATGTGGTAATTTTTTGTTATTACTATCTTACCCTGTTGTTGTCACCCCGTTTCCGTTCTCTATAGTATCAGAGTATATTATTCTTCTTTACTTAACGTTCGAGTTTCTGTTTGTTTGTTTGTTTGTTTGTTTTTTGCTTAAAGGAAGCAACAGTGCTGCAACAGGGGCGTGTTTTACTATTGTTTACGCCCATTTTATGACAGACTTTTGGTTTTTTTTTTCTATACTCTGTGCGTTCGCTGACCATGGGAAATATATTTCTCCTGCAAGCTGGCACTTTTGTTGGTGCTTAATCCACTTGACTGATTGCAACAAAACTGGTCCAAATACTGTTGTTTTCTCTCAGTTTTCGTTGCTTTGCTGCCTTTTTTTCCCCCTTTACGGCCTGCTTTTATTTTTATTTTTATTTTTTTGACTTCCATTGCTTTTGCATGCTGAGTAAAAGGAACAGGGAGGGGTCGCGAGGAGCGATGGGGTGCGGAGAGAAAAATCCGTACACAGGCCGAGTGCTGAGTTCCCGTTATCATGCGCTTCGCGGCGTCCGTGAGAAGCTCCCAATTTTTGCCGCAAAACAAAAGATTCAACGCCTCATCAGTCGATATCAGACGCTGCTGCTGGTGGGTGAGACGGGGAGCGGGAAAACAACACAAGTACCGCAATTTGTGCTGGAGATGAACCCGGAGCATGCCATAGCGTGTACACAACCCCGGCGAGTTGCGGCAATCAGTGTGAGTGAACGTGTTGCAGAGGAGTTGGACGTAACACTTGGTGAAGAAGTTGGTTATTGCATTCGTTTTGATGACACGAGCAGTGACCGCACTCGTCTCAAGTATCTCACGGATGGTATGCTCCTTCGCGAGGCCATGGGTGATCCCATGTTACAGCGCTACAGCGTGATCATCCTTGACGAGGCTCACGAGCGGACGGTGCACACTGACATACTTATCGGAGCGGTAAAAGATCTCCTGCACCGGCGTCCGGATTTGCGCGTTGTGGTGATGTCTGCCACGCTTGAGGAACGCCGCTTTCAGTCATATTTTCCAGAGGCCCCTCTGGTCCACGTTTCCGGTCGAATGTATGATGTTGAGGTGTACAACTCACGGCTGCCGGAAGCAAACTACCTGGAGGCTTCCATACGAACCGCTATGCAGATTCATCTCTATGAAGGGCCGGGCGACATTCTTATATTTTTAACTGGTGAAGATGAGATTGAACAGGCTGTGGAGCGGTTGCGGTTGGGAATACCCATGGCGGAACACACTAACGCAGACTGTCATAAGGGGCCTGTAGCGGTACTTCCACTGTATTCCGCGTTGCCACCAAAGGAACAACGTAAGGTGTTCCAAGCGGCGCCAGAGGGTACACGAAAGATAGTTGTCGCCACGAATGTTGCGGAAACATCGTTAACTATTGATGGTGTTGTATTTGTTATCGATAGCGGGTTCTCCAAACAGAAGGTGTACAACCCAAAGTTGCGTGTTGAGTCGTTGTTGGTGACACCTATCAGTCAGGCAAGTGCTCGACAGCGGTGTGGTCGTGCGGGGCGGACGCGCCCCGGGAAGTGTTTTCGACTTTACACCGCAAAGGCGTTTGATACGCTCCTTCAGCAGCAGACATACCCCGAAATATTACGCTGCAACTTAGGCTCAGTAATTCTTCACATGAAAATGATGGGAATTGAGGACTTGGTGAATTTCGACTTCGTGGAACCCCCAGCCCCGGAGACTCTCATGCGGGCACTGGAACTGCTGAATTATCTTGGTGCCATTAACGACGACGGCGACATGACAAAATTCGGCCGGCGTGTTGCGGATTTCCCGCTAGAACCTGAAATGGCCGCGATGCTTTTGCACAGCCCCGAGTATGGCTGCTCAGACGATATTGCACGCATTTGCGCTATGATGTCTGTTCAAAGTCCATTCGTTACACCGCGGAATGATCAGCGCGGATGCGCCATGCGTTGCAGAGATCAGTTCTACCACCCAACTGGTGACCACCTGGCGCTGTTGAACGTCTTCAACGCCTTCTACGAGGGAAGTAATCAAAGTGGGTCGTGGGCTTCTGAGAATTATCTAAATCCGCGTGTCATGAAGCAGTCGGTGAGCATTTACCGCCAGCTAATTGGTATAATGCGCAGGTTGAATTTGAGCATTTGCAGTACATACTCTGCAGCACAGTGGGGAGGCGCTGGGGATGGAGAATCGGACGAATACGCAAACGAGGTACGTCGAGCCGTGCTTCGTGGTTACTTCACGAAGGTGGCACTCTCACTTCCCACAAAGAACCAATTTCTCACGCTAAAGGATAACGTGAAGTGTCTCTTGTTCCCCTCTACCTTCCTTAACCGCCGCCCAAAGTTTGTTGTCTTCAACGAGCTTGTGCTTACAACAAACACATACATCCGGACTGTAACGTCGGTGTCAGATGAATGGCTACTGGAGGTGAATCCATTATATTTTGACCCAAGTGAATTTGAAGGTGTGAGCAGACAAGTGTTTGAGGAGTTGCTCCGCCGGAACAAACGCAATAACGCGGCCGAGAGGGACCAAAATAAAGACTGTCTTACCGGGCACAAGCGACGACGTGGAGGAGACGCCCCAGATAATGGTGATGATGATGATGATGATGATTCGTCTTAGGTGATGTCGTTGTTTGTCGGTAATGACAGCGCATCCCAACTCTGATGAGCGGTCATGCCTCTGTGTGTTGGCAGTAGCTGAGGTAATGGAGGTGCGTCTAAGAGCTATGAAACGAATAAATGTGTCGTAATAAGATTCCTGTTCTGAAACCTTAATGGGCTGCATGTATACATAAATCTATTTATGTGTGTGTGCCTGTCAAATCTTTGTTTTCAGAATCACGGAGGTGTGTTTGGGGCAACCCCTAACTTATTGCCGATTTACCTCTGTTAAGAGAGGTGAAGCAGTTACTGGACATTTCAGTGAATCAATTAATTTCCCATCAACTCGTTGTTAACTTGTCACCGATTTTTTTCTTGCTCACACTTCAAAAAAAAAATGCTCAACTGGACGGCAACGTGTAAAATTAACAAACGGACGTCAACAATCGACAAGGAAAGAATAAGATCATCAAGGTTAGCCAACTGAGCGGACCACACAAGCCAAGGACTCAAGTAACACACCTTCTTACATTGTTTTCAAAGTCACGTGAGGTCATGTTCTCTATGTCGCCATGCGTGCTTACAGCCCTCCTTGCAGCAGCCGTCCTTGCGGTTTTGCCGCTTTCTAGCTTCGCTTCCCCTGAGTTGACTGAAGCCGACTTCAAGCGCATGAAGATCAAGGAACTCCGCAACTTTCTGGAGGATCGCGGCCTCACGTGCCCAGGCTGCCAAGAAAAAGCTGATTTTGTGCGCGTCGCCTTCACTAACCGTGCTAAGAAGCCTCTCAGCGAGGAGGGAAAGCGCGAGATTCCCAAGGCTCCCCTTTGGGAGGTATGGAGGGACAACGCCAAGTTAGTGTGCGAGGAGGCGGCAAAGAAGCGAGGGCTCGATGTTACGGCCAAACCCCAGTCTGACATTTGCAGCGCGGTTGCACTTGTGGTGGAGAACTTCTTCATGCAACACGGCAAGCGCGTCGCCAACAAACTGCGCAAGAACCACGAGGCACTTCTCAAGACTTCCTACAAGAACGTGTATTATGATGCTGGTCACGTACTCCTGAAGCGTCTAACGGAGTACTGCCTTGTGTCAGAGGAGAATCAGAACAAATGCAGCTCCATCGGTTCCCTTACTACTATGCTCGAGAGTGGTAAGATGGTAGATTTTGCGAAATGGATGACAAATGTGGGTATTGAGAACACGAACCCAATGTACGAGGTGCT
The DNA here is from genome assembly GCF_001457755.1 of Trypanosoma equiperdum. Taxonomy (NCBI): domain Eukaryota; phylum Euglenozoa; class Kinetoplastea; order Trypanosomatida; family Trypanosomatidae; genus Trypanosoma; species Trypanosoma equiperdum. The sequence continues at coordinate 3,998 of NW_027124197.1, forward strand.
AGACGGCCGTGGCGATCTTTGAGCGAGTGAATGGATGTGATGATGAATGTGTTCGCTTGTTTGAACCATATTCTGTCCTTGCTCGTGCCCGTGTGAGGTAAATGTGGGCGAAAGGAGGAGGAGGAGTGCATAGGAATAGTGGAAGAAAAGAAAAGTAGATTTGCCATTAAATACACATACCCCTTGGAGTGCGTTTAAGCATTACTTCCTTTCTATTCTCATTATTCCTTTTGACTCTTCTCCCTTTACTCGTTTCCTTTCTCTTTATTGTCTATGACTGTGGGTGTGTTGCTTCATGTTAGTTAACTGGTTAATGGAGAAATGGGGAAAGAGAAAAAAATATAATGAAATTTGAAAGAAGAAGGTTAAGGCCAGTGTGGATCAGAAAAAGGAGAGAGGGAATACAACTCGAACCAAGTGTTAGTGGAGGAGGGGAGTGGGAGGAAACTGAGAAAGGGGGGGGGGGAAGAAACGGATCTTTTTTACTTTTTAAATTCTCTTTTTCCGTCAAAGGGGAGGGAATCGAAGTGGGGGAGGGGATGTGAAACGTGTTGTACCACTAGCGTGAGCTATTGATGAAAAGGAGCTGCCCTTCCTTATCTTTTTTTCTCCTCCATGAATGACGGTACGCTTTGAGGTTCTGAACTCAGCGCAACTGGGGTGTGTGCATCAGACCCCAGTGGTTATTTTTCCATTTGAAAGGAATTTTGTAATTGAGGTGGCGGTCACTTGTTTAACGTTTTATGTTGTCGCCCTCCTGTTTTTCCTCTCTTAAACGTCCCTTTACCTCTGGTGGTGTTACACCCTCTCAAATCCGGTTCCTTGCAACTCTTCCTTATCCCAAACTTGTTTCCTTTCTTTACGCTGCTGGAATGGTTGTGTGAATCCCTTCCAGTGGCATATGGAGGGGAAAAAGCTCGGTGTGGGAAGTGACAGCACAACGCGCACGTTGTTGCTTGTGTATTTCTTTTTGTGCAGTACCTTTAACCGACTCTCTTTTTTTACTTTTTTTACTTTTCCTTTCTTTCTCCCTTCCTTTCCCAGTTTCCAAGAGTAATACGAATTAAAGCTCCATATAGAAGACAGGAAATGTAATATTTGCCACCCGCGACAACCTGCAGCAAAGCAGTACATTAATCGGTGAGTTTACTACAGCGTATTGTCCTAACATATTTAGTACACGTGTGGAACAGTGCAATTAATTTGTTTTCCCAAATGCTTGCCTGCTCGTGTAAGGACATTTCTCCCTCGTTGGAATAAAGCGCTGCAGCCGTGATTGCATCAACTGCAACGTATTATTCTTCAAGTGCATAACTT
>NW_027123380.1:0-1280 GCF_001457755.1 Trypanosoma equiperdum
TTTGCTGAGCCACGTGAATAATCACAACGGTGCCCGTATTGGCTGCTTACACTGTGTGTGGGAGTGCAGCCGCTATAACGTGTGGGCTGCTGTTGGAGAGAAGTTAGTGCAGTGCTGGCACCAGGACGAATATCGCCCCAGTACGCAGGAACAGGAACGCGTGAATGATATGCGATGGTATTACTCGACGGTGCAGTCACACCACGAAAACAACCGAAGGCTATTGAGACAACAAGCTGAGCTGTCAGATCTCTTGACGTTGGCTAGTGGAGGCGACGCTGCTGTGCAAAAAATGTTAACAGCAAGTGAGGAGATGAAGCAATCGTCTATTGTGAAATGTTGGTTGCTGCAGCAGAAGATACATGAAGCGGAGAAAAAGGTACAGGAACTCCGAGGGCTTAACTCGAGTATGGAAGTTGACATCTTGAGTCGAAAGCGAAATTTAGAAGCTATCAAAGGGTTTCTTCAACAGACGCTGGACGCGGTACAAAATATACGCACCCATGCTCTCAGGAGTCGGACAACCGTTCCGGTTAACACAACTAATACCGTTTAACGCCAATGCCCCCTTCGATTGCTGGTGTGACAAGGGATTGAAGTAACCCACCTAGAGAAAAGAAGGTGGATATTTCCATATAAAGGTGCTGGCCCTCCACCTTAGGGGGGGGGCGCAGGTCTTCTCACACAGTGTCAACAACGGTGAGTACTCACTTTGGTGGATGTCATCAATGCAGGTTGTGCGGGCCGATGCGGCACGAAACTTATACGTGTTTGTCCGCGGAGAGTTTACTTTTGTCGTTATCCCATAGAAAGAGTTTATTATTACTGCCATTTTAGTTTCCTTCCCATCCTTTACCGGCGGAGGTACCGACCCACACATCATTCGGATACATTTTACAGATTGACAAGGCACTGGGGCGAGTCATCGTCACTTCATTATTTATATCCACGTCTCTGCCCACTTGCGTGATTGTATTAGGAGTATAGGTAAGTCAGTTAGGAAATTTGTTGTGCTAGTGGCCCAATGATGATCCAGGAGCGTGATGCCGTGGCAAGGGCGCTTGACAAGAGTATGAGTGAGGTTGACAAAACGTTTTCTGCAAGTTTTCCAATCAAGGAGTTGTCCGTTTGTGGGCATTACATTTGGATAGTGACTAAGGGAGGCTTTGAAGTGCGCAATGAGCGCAGTGCCGAAGTCGTATTCCAAGGCACTAATCGGGCGGCAGGAAATGGTACCGTTAACGTTATGTCGATTCTCGCTGTTCCAGATCCTGCTGTGG
>NW_027124278.1:0-1402 GCF_001457755.1 Trypanosoma equiperdum
TCAGCACGCGGATATTCATATTTATGGTTACAAAAAGATACAGCACATACAGGAAATAATTAGAAACATCAAACCTCAAATGCATGAAATTGTCACATCGCATTACTGTGATGGGTTTGTGACTGCATGGTTGAAAAAAGAGACTTATACAACCAACCAAAAGTAGTGGAATGAACACTGCGCTGCGTGTGTGCTTGTGAAGGAGGGAACACATTTATTCACTTACCACACTGCCGCGGAACAGAGAAAAGCTACCTCAAAAAAGTAAAAGAGATAGCACACATCTGTCTATGTCTGATTATTCCAAGGAAAGAAACTACCGTCGAAGTGAATTTAACAGCTATGGATGTCGTCGTTATGACGGTGCACGCAATTGTTATCATAAAGGCATGTCGAACCTGTTCTATGACCCATATGATCTATGCACCAGTTTGACAGAAAGGTGAGTGGGAACTATCAGGGACAGGGAAGCAAATGTGTTTTAGTTCCACTGTATCCGGACACCCCTGCTAGTGGCCGCATCTCTCTCTCCCTCGACCGCTGTAGTAATCACACAACTCCCGTGGGCGACTCATACTCTGTAAAACTTCAATCACTCTCATTTACAATGAACATCAAGGTGAGACACGTTTGTTTGTTCACTCGTTTTTCACGAAACCGTACGATGCTGAAGTTCCGTATCAAGTGGAAATTGTAGCCTTTATGCATTTTTGAATCAACGTGAAAAACGAAGTCAGAGAAAGAGGTGATGATGATTTAAAAAAATGTGATACGAACCCTGGTCCCTGTTCATGCGCGTAAGATCAATATGGCATGCATAATGTTAGGGATGGGAAAGCTACAGAAACGCAAGCAAGATTATAATTGTTTCACTTTTTCTTGTCTATGGAATACTCTTGATACAGCACAGGGGTGGGTTCCGGCTCAGGTGATTATATTGTGGAGATCCAGCGTGTTGTACACATGCACGGGATGCGTCGTGAATCATTTTATGATTTGCTATTTTGAATTAGGTAAGCATCCAAAATTTTGGAAGCCAATGTTTATACCCATCCCGCGGTGCGTTATCAAAAGTTGGGTAATATTGCAATTACCCCCTATGCGTTTCTGTGTTCTTATGTTCATCCCAATCAGAATTTGCCCGCTCCTGCAGTTTTAATCCCACCAAGGAGGTTTGGATGCCATTATTGAGGCAGTGGGTTGCAGTTTATGGCCAGTTGCCTTCTATATATGTTAGCATTTCACTGTTACGTTCGTAAATGATGATTAGTAACACATCCTTTGGAATGAATGTTTTTTACCGTCTCTCTTTATTTGTTAACTTTGACGCGAGAGGCGAAGGCAATTAATGTTGTTATTTTGGTGCAAAGACATTCTCCTGTCCGCTACTACCAATATGTGT
>NW_027124278.1:1412-2549 GCF_001457755.1 Trypanosoma equiperdum
GTATCCAACCTTCCCCAAAGGTAACTTCTTAGTGATGTGCCATTGAGTGCAAGCACTTACCGTCGTCAGTGTTCGTTCGGTAAATCGTGTATGTGCACATTACCGTGTTTTTGGTTTGTTCTTTTGGCGCGGCGTGTCAACAACGAGTCGAAATGTAGCAGTTGTATCGCCCTTGGTTGGCATTGACACTAGAATGCAACACGGCACACGAATCCTAATAGCTGTTCTCATCGCATTCCAACTCTGTGCAGCTCACATGCAAATCCGTTGGGTGATGTTACAATCTGATTCACTGAATTTCTGCTGGTTGCTAAAAAAAAAATGACAGCCACTTGTAGGTGCAGTAAATTGTGTTCCTATCATTACATGCTGCCCACACTAGTTGTTTGGTGGATGCTGCTATGCGTAAGGCAATGTGAAGTAATGCTAAGTTTTGCAAATGATGAAAACATGTGTGGAGTATTCGGACACCTGGTTGTGTTGGCACGATAACCTGAAGCAGTTTCTTTGGGCACACAAGTTGTATCTTCCAAACAAACAGTATGCGTTATATGTTTTAGGAGGAGATACACTTAGGGTGTTGGTTTCCAACATTTTGTTCAACATGAAATTAACATCACTCTCGGTGAGTGAATAACGAGGAGACAGACGTGTCTGTAGGTTTTGTAAGTATATATATATTTATCACATGCTACATCTTATTCAACTGACTGCACTAATGGTCTATACGTTTGAAGGCTTTTTGATTAGTATTACGCAGTTGGCGAGCATTCCCCATATCTCCGTATGGAGCACATTTATATTTTTTTGTTTTTTTTGTTAAACTTCCTTAATGCAAAAGTACGTGAAGAATTTTTAGAATCATAATTATCTATCATTGTTTCCACTAGCATTCTCATCGTTATCATTGTTTACGCATGCATCCTCACGTATAAAGTGAAGGTTTATGAAAAAAGTGTTTACAAACCTTATAGTGTCTCTTTTCTTATAATCTGGCTACTCGGAGGGTGTGCTCTTGGAAGGTGTGTAAATCATGCAATCCACCTCGTGTAACTGAGAGGTGAAAATCATATGTGCCATACGCTTTTCGTGGCTTCCTGTTCTTGATTTCCTGCTGAGGAGTTGGGTTTATTAATG
>NW_027124077.1:0-6433 GCF_001457755.1 Trypanosoma equiperdum
GAGGAAACTCTCACGAAGGCACGAAGAAAATTACACAAAAAGAAATCATTTTGCTTCTGTTGCCTGTTAGAGAATCTTTCGACGTTGTTGCTTCTCCGTAGACTGCCTCTTGTATAGTTTTTTGTGCTTGTTTTATAGCGTCACTTTCTTCTGCCCTTTTAGGTGTTCTAGTGTGGCTTATGCAGCTTCCGCTCTTGCCGCTATCGGCTGTAGCCGCTTCCAAAGGCTCTTTTGCTGGTACAAAGATAATTCTGCGGCGCCGAGTTTTCTCAAAAGTGTTTTGGTTGATTCTTCTGCTTTTTGTTTCCGCGTTGCTTTCAGTCACATCGGCCACAGTGCTTTCCACTCAGCATGTTTTGAGTAGTTGGTGGGCATATCATCGTACCACTCACTACCGCCAGGCTTCTTGCGGAACAGTTGTTGCTACGTTTTGTTGCTGACCGTCATGTTCACCAGCATAATTGCTTCCGCTTGTGAAATCGCGGTCGCGGCTTCATGTGGTTCGGCGATCCGGTAATCTGCTAGCGCTACTAATGCGCAAATATCCCTTAACAGTGGCGTATTCTCGCCACCGCCGATGTTGCCACCTGTCCTTTAGAATACATAGAGTCGCTATACGTGGCGCAAAAATCAGAGAGAGTTTCGCTATGGTTTGATGGCCTCTGGTCCTGCCTCCCTACGATAATGTTTTATGAAATATCGGACTGGTGTAGCAAGAGCGTATCTTTTCCGGTGGTGAAAATAGGACTCTAATTTGTGTCTGTATTGAACAAAAAAATACATTTAATGAGCCTTTTATCGTTTAATGTGTTTGTTTACGATCTCTGGTTCCATCCTTCGGTTATTTCGTTTAGTTTTCCCGTTACATGCTGGGGGCTGTAAGACGACATATTAACCTGCATTTTCTGTTTAAATCTTTGCTGATACCGTAAAACAACCTACATTCCGGAAAAAACTGAAGGTTTATAATCTTTTAATCAGGTATTTCTTCTGTAAAAGACTCTTTTGTTATGTTAATTTATATTCTTTTGTCGTTGAACTCATTTGCTGTATCTCTACCACTTTGAATTTCCCTCTTTACTTCTAGGCTTCTCTATGACATCCCCCATTATTTCCACCATAATCTAGCTTTTACCACCACCAGACTAGTCTTCTTTGTTTGTATACCAGTTTTTCCCACAAAAAACACATGTATTCTATGAATCGTTACGCTTTTGGTCTTTTTGCTTAATATTTGGATGCGCCATCAGATAGCAAACCACAGTTGCTCTAATATCTGCCCCTATATCGGTCTATTTATACGTTAATTACGTGGTATTATCCTCTCCTCTTCCCATTGTGTTATTTTAAACTACACTTTGCTGTGTTATCACACACTCCACCACTTGATTCCGTGTTTCAGCCTTACTTTTATTTTCTCGTGGACGTACCTGTTGCGAAAATTGTGATACATTTTTCCATGTACACTGACCTCTGTCTTTCCCGCGTTGCTCTTCTCCAACACCTCCCTGTGAATGATGATGTCTGTTGTTACGCTTTTTAAAAACTGTATATATTCCATCTTTCACCCTACTTTTCCTTAATAATCTTTTTTTTCTCTCTTACATACACTAACTGCATCCCTGTCGTTTCTGAAGTGCTTTTATTTTAGCTCTCAATAATTTTCTAAAAACACACTTTTTATAGTATTAATATATATATATATATACTCACGGCTTCCCCTATCATCACCATTATCTCCTTTACGACTACTATTATTACTATTATAAGTAAAAAATTTAACAAAATAGAAACGTGTCATAATAGCACTCATTTTCCATACCCTCTCACTATAACCCGAGCCCATATTTCACTTTCGTAAAAAATATCATAATAACATATTTTCAAATTTCCATATTTTTTATTTGGAAAAGATTTTATAAAAGTGTGAAAAAATATCAATTTTTTGAAATTTTATAAATTTAACAAATCCTCTCAAAATAAAAAATTTAATAATTTTTCACTAAATTCAGAAATTTCATTTAAAAATATAATTATAGGAACAAAAATGCAAGAAAATGTAATGCTTTTAATCACAAAAGAATTGCTTCTTCTCCCTTCTATGGACGAGTTCTCTTTAGGAAAGCATTTTTCACCCTCAGGCTTTTTATCATCAAATTCACAACCCTTTTCATCTTTGCAGGGTTTCTCTGTTGTATGCTTTTTGCATTTGTCTGCTGTTTTTTTTCAGTTCTTCTGCTTTTTCAGTTTTGGTATGGCAAGAGGGGCTTGTTTGCTTTTTTTTCTTTTCTTCTTGGTCTGCAATGTAGTTTTTGATAGCGTAATAGTGGTGCACTTTTATAAGTTTGTTGATATAATTTAAGTTTTCGAGTTTGGTTGTTCCGTCACCTCCATCCGCTTCCTTGGATGGTATCATATCCTTTAAATTTTTGTTTAGCTGCTCTTTTACTTTACTTGCGTCCTTACCAAATGTTTTTTTCGATGAAATCGTCTACTTCCTTCGTCTTTTTTGAATAACTGGCATCTGGTCCTCCGAGTGTTCTTGCTATGGCGTCTTTGGTCGCTTTTGAAGTTACTGCTGCGTCGGCGTCATTGACCATCGTTTTTGGGATCTTCTTTAATGCAGTTTCTAGACCTGCTATGTCGCTGGTCAGCTTTGTAAGGGTTGCGGCCGATGGTGTTGAATTCGGTGAAACGGCGGCGTTGTACTCTTCGTCGGTGTCTTTGTTTTTTTTTCGTTAAGGTGACTGCGGTCGCTTGCAGGATCTTGCCGCCTTTGAAGCCAACGACCGTGTAAGTTGTTGTGCACGCTGTGCTTCTGGTGATTGGTCACTGGCAAGTTAGGGCACATATCTGGTTGAAGTCGGCCGCCGTCCCTTCTGTTTTTTTGGGTGCTGCTTTCAAAACGAATGTCTTTATGCTTTTGGTTGCAGCAGTGCTTTCGTCTGCTGCCTCTGTTTTGTCCGCTTGTCTCGCCTGTTTCAAGCAGTACCCGTGTGTTGCTTCTTTTACTGTCGCCTCAGTTTCTCGGGTGCTGGGCTTGTGCCTGGATTGACTGCAGCCACATGGGTTAGTGTTGCTTGCGCTACTTCCGCCACTAGAGCATTTGTTGCCGCCAATTGATGGATTGCCGCCAGCCCTGCTTGCAGCTGGTTCCAGTTTACTATGATTCTGTCCAGGCTGTCGTACGCACTTTGTAGGTTTGTTGCTAGTGCTATGTTCGCGGCGAGCTTCTGCTCTGGATCGGATTCGGCGCTGCCCACTAGTGCTTGTTTTGCCGCCTGGAGCAAAGCTGTTCTAGTGGATGTTAGGGCCTGTTCGACATTTTGGTTTGCCTTCTCTGCCATGTTTTCTAGGTAGTACTTGCTGTCGCACGGCTTTTTTACTTGCTTGCCGTACGAATGCAGGGCTGAGGCTGAGGGCTGAAACGTTAGTGCAAAGATTAGCGGCGATATGTACCTCATCGTGCCTTGGGTTGCTTGCGTGTCTGTTGCTAAATTGCTTTGCTGATTGTTGGAGTGTGTAAATTAGGGTTCTGATTTATCAATTGTCGATAAAGCTGCTTTAAGGCCATGTTGTTCAGTCTTTGTTATTTGTGGTTATGTTTCTTTTGTTGCATGCTCGAATTGTTGAGTTCTTGGTGTTGGTTACCACACTTTTGCGTTATTCTAATTTTCTATGCTGGCGTAAATAGATGATAATTGCTTTATAGTTTGAAATTTGGTAGAATAAAAGAAGTATGCTTTAGTTTATTATTTAGGATGCAGTTTTTTGAGTCGAAACTGTATGGATTTAAGACAAAGAGTTTCCATTTTATAATTACAGTGTACCTTCAGCTATATTATTTCTCTCTACAAACTGTTATAATTTATGATATTCACCATCTTCTATATTCTGTTAATTTGAAAAAAATCCTTTTAAATCAAGATAACAAGCTACTACTAAGTTCTGTCACGTACGAGATTTCTTAGCGTTCGCCGTTTCTTAGCGGTTGCTTCGTAGCGCAGTTATTTGAGGGGTGGTAATGTCGATGCTAAAAGTGCTTTTAATTCTGCTTTCGCCTTGCTGATACGAGCAGCTAACTGTTCATCAGGGACTATTTTTATGTGAATCACTCTTTCTTTAAAAGGTTGTAGTGCTTGCCTGTTTAACCAATATCGTAGTGGTGGTGTACCATCGATTACTTTCTGCTATTCGTAAGCGTTTTCTATTGTTTAAAGGCCGATTTGTTTTAATCTTTCGGTGGTGGTCTCACCTTCCTTTTTAATCTGGAGTTATTGTTTCTGCTATTGCTTTGAATGAAGGATTAAGTCCATTTGTGCCAGAAGGTCCACCGTCTCCATTAATTGTCGAGGCCTTCTTCCTACTTTCAATGACGATCTATTGCTCATTTCTGCGTTTGAATGTGTTTATAACTCGACTTTTCATTGAATTGTCTTTGAATTAAACTTCCTTATTCCTCATTCTATTCTTCTTCACTCACTAATTCTAAATGCGCAAATAACATTTTTTAAGTGATTCCATTTTGTCTTTCACTTTATCTTCACAAATTTCATTACAATATTCGTATATACACACTCACAGCACTCTACTATCATTATTTTCACTATTATTACAACCCTAACTAATATTCATAAAATCATAAAAATAAGACAAAAATTGTAGCACTCATTTTTAATACCCTTTGACTCTACAAATTTGCACCAACAGTTCTAAGACTAACATATTTTTAAAAAATTTCAGGTTTTTCAAACTATCAAAGTATTTACTAATTTGTAAATTTTAATCAAAAAGTGAAACATATCAAGTTATAGAATATTTTATAAATTTTATAAAATTAAGCAAAAAAATTCACTATAATTTTGAAAATACCACAAAACTCGTAAAGCCATAAACAACTGGAGCCAATTTATTGTTGACTGTAAAACTGGAATCTTTGAAAGAATCATTTTCCCATTTGAATTCTTGTGCCTTGGTGCATTCGGGTTCCAGTTTGCCTTTACAATTACCTGTTGTTGCTTCAGTCCCTCCCGTTTGAGGTTGCGTTGCAGGGACATCTTTTGCTGTTGCTTTGCTCGCATTATATGTGCACTTTTTCTTTGGATCTACTGCTTTATTGTTCCATTTGCATGGGGAAGTGCTATCTGTTTCTTTGTCTTTGGCATTGCAATTTGCTTCTGTCAGCTTTTTCTCGTTCCCACTTGGTGGTTTACCATCGGAGTTGGTGGTGGCTATGCTGTTGATAATGTGCTGTCTCACCAAATCTATCACTGTGCGGTTTAGCTTCCGTAATTCCTTTTCGTCGTGGTCCCAGCTGGTTTTGGCTATTTCTAGGTTTTTTGCTGCCGCTTGAGCGTCGTTTAGGTCTTTTAACCAGCTTGGCTTGTTTACAGCCCCGCTCGTCTCGCCGAAGTAAGCACATGCCCCTTTGCCTCCCGCGTTGCTGCCATCGCAGTTGTTGGCCGCTGAGCCGCCTTCTGTCCAACCTAGGTAGCCTCTCTTATTGTCGTTGCCGTGGCCTGTCTCTAGCTCTGCAGTGATATCGTCGATTATCGTTGATAGGTAGTGAGCTGTTGCTTCGTTTTTAGCTGATAGGGATTTATCACAGATCGCCTTTAGTCTGGCATATTCCGTTCCTTGCCCCGCTTCTTCAGATGTGAATGTCAGCTGTGTACCGGCGCCGGCGGTGCATCCTTTGTTGTTTTGGTTTGTTCCGTCGCTTGCGCACACACACACAAGTGTCGCCGCTACGCTTTTTTGCACCCCTGGGGTTGGCTTGCCGCCTGTAGTCCCGCATGTCGTTTCACGGTTGCTAGCTGCTCCTTCAATTCTGAAGGTGGCCCCGTCGGGCTTTCCGCCTAGCTGTGCGCTAGCGAGCTTTGCTTGCAAACTGATGTACGCACCTTCCGGGTCTATCGCCGGTTTCGCTGTTGCTTTGGACAGCAGCTCATCTGCCGCTTCGTATATATGCTGTCGATTGCCACCGGCGGTTCCTAGACTTTCGATTAATTGCTTCAGTCCTTTCCTGTTGTCGTTTTCGATCCATTGGGCCGCCGTTTGGCAAGCTGCACGCTTGTCTGTGCCGCAGATTTCTTCTAGCTTCGGTGCTAGTTTCTTTGGTGTTGGATCGGTGTCACCTGTTTTCTTTAGCTGGTTCAGTGCTGTGCTGTCCGCTATAACCAACTTGGTGAGTAAGGCGGTGTGTGTAATTTCTGCCTTTAGTTGTGCGTTGGGGTCCTGTGGTTTCTCCGGAATCTTGGCTGTGATCGCCTTGCATAATAAATTAAAGAGCTTTGAGTTAACTCCCGCTGCCGGCGCCGCTGCATTTGCTGCATTGAAGTTTAGTATAATTATCGCCGCCGCTAGTATTAGTTTCTCCCTTTGAAAAATATTGCTTGTCTCCTTACTGTCGTTTCTACTATCTGGGTTTGTT
>NW_027124077.1:6453-11141 GCF_001457755.1 Trypanosoma equiperdum
TGTTGTTCTTTTTCTAAAAAATGTTGCAGGAAGTTTTGTTTTGTTACCTTTCGTGTTGGTGCTACAAAATTAGTCAATTCTTGGCTTCTTACCGTTTAAGCACCGGAAACTATCAGTTGTAAGCTCTTAGGTTCGTGCGTACTTTTTAGTTGGTTTGACTTGTGTGAGGCAGTGGGGTATTAACTCTTGGCCTCTGTTAGTTTGCTCATACTGAACCTGTAATAGCAAAAAACGTGTTTCCTCATGGCTCGGAAAATTGATGTAAGGCTTCAGCCTGTAGTTTTTACATATGAAGCAAAGCTTTTGTTATTTACAGGAATTGATACAGCTTGTTTCTGCAGCTCTGTACTTCATCGATTGCACGGCATCATAAACAATGATTGCCGTACACTACGCTATAGGTTTTACTTACTGTTGCGGCAGGTAAGACTTTCTTCTCATTTTCTCTATACTTATCACCGTTTTCTTTGTTTTGTGGTCGTCTTTCTGCGCCTCTTTCAACGCTCTTTAATTATATCAGTCGCTATCCCGTCACTAAAGAGCGTCTGCTAAGATTGAATTACCTTTAAAATTCTCGGTAGAAGCTTTAGTTTATATTTACGATTTGACTCTGGTATTCCTACTTTTACTTCTTCATTTTCTCACCACTCTTATTATAATATTAGTATTCACACACTCACAACATTTTCCTATTATTATCATCATTATTAAATGTTCTTTATTCTCGTTTTTATTATAAACCTACTTAGCGTCCATAATTAAAAATATATATTAGAATGCCACTAACTTTTTATACCATATCAGCTTAGTACTTAACAGCAACATGCTACTTTGATACCAAATTTTTACTTTTTCTTGTCCACTCCATTTTTTAAAATTTTTTATTTTTTTCAAACAGTGTTAAGATATATCTAACCTTAGTAAATTTATTAATTGTAGAAAATTTTCTTATAAATAGTAGAATTTCAAAAATATATATAAAATTCAGTAAGAATACTTTAAAATTCTACTGACCTCACAAAAGCAGCAGCCATACTCAGAGCAAATTTCTTATTTATTAGAAAACTGGAAGAGCGGCACTCCGGTTTGAGAAGTTTGCCAGTACCATCAATATAATCTATTCATCCGCATTTACGTGGTGCGTTGGGTTCTAACACCTCATTTTCTGCTTCGCAATCCTTCTTATTGCCATGTTTCTTGCAGTAAGTTTTCCCATCTGTCCCTGCTTGGTTTTCTGCTTTTTTTACTGCATCTTTTTTGCCATCCTCATTGAATGTGCACTTTGTCTTGTGTTCCTTCGCTTCTCCTTTATGTCTGCGCTGCTGCAGCTGCACTGGCATTAATGATCTCCAAAACCGAAAAATTAATAGAGACCGGTCAAAAAATTTTTAAATAATTCCAAAATAGTGTAGAAAAAAAAACCAAAATAAAAATAAAAATTTAACAAACAAAAATAAACAATGAAAAAATTTTTAAAAGATAAATCTCAAAAACTCGAAGAAAAAAATAACAAAAAAGTTTTTGGAAAGGAAACGAAACAAATACCGCCAAAAAGAAATTAAAAGCCGCTAAAATTCTTGAACAGAATAAGGGTTAGGATCCGCATAACAAAACAGCCACTGAATCACTAATAAAAAACAAAAGTTGTAAGGCTTCATTACTAATAAAAAAAATTAGCAGGAAGAACAAAATTAACCCTAACCAGGTAACCCTAACCCTAACCCGAAACACCTGAACCCAATAACACTAACCTGAAACCCTCAACACCTAACCCGAAACCCTAACCCTAACCCGCACAGAGCAGCGCCTTTAAAAAAAAGGTGGGGCGGAAAAAAATGAGAGGTAAAACAAAAAAAAATCAAAAATGTGAAAAAAAACAAAGGCCAAAAAAATTTTTAATGGAGACCCGAAAAAAAATATTGAAAAAATTAAAATTCAAAAATTCGAAAAATTTAAAAGGGTATTCGCAAAAAAAACTGGAGGCGCGCGCGGGGGGTGCGAGGGGGAGGAGGGAGGTTAGGATTTTCATATCAAAAGAGCCGCTGCATCATTAAAAAAATAAAAACAGCAAGGTGGTGCAAAAAAAAAAAAGAGTCACTGCATCATTAAAAGAATTTAAAAAATGAATTAAAAAAAGAGGAAAATTAACCCTAACCCTAACATCCCTAACTAACCTAACTAACCCCACTAACTAACTCACCTCCCACCTCGTACCTCCCTACCAATTAAAAAATAAAATTCAACGGGAAAGGGGAAAAAATTTAGCTGCCAGAAATTTTTTTTACAGAATTAGAATTTTTTACAACCAACAAACAAAAAAACTCGGCTGATTTTAGGTGTTAAAATATATCAAGTAGCAAAAATTCTTTAATAAAGAGGGGAAATTTTGTTTTAAAAAAGCAAAAATGCAAGCGTAAGAGGTGAAGTTTTAATGAGTAAAGAATTGCTTCCTGTGGTGTTTGTTGTACAATCTGTCTCTGTTGTTGCGGTTACTTTTATTTGGCACTTTCCTTCTTTGAACACGCACCCATCTTCATCTTTGCACTCACCCTGCGGTTTACCCTTGCATTTTTTTTCCTTTGCTGGATCCACTACTGCAGGGAGTGGTGCAGCCTTTTTTCCTGCTTCGAGTTCCCTCTTATTTCTATCGCTTTCTAAGTAACTCAACGCTACTGCTGCTTCTGCTGTGTCCGTTATTGAGCTAATCTTTTTGGCTTCCTGCGTGCCCTGGCCTCTGGTGTTGACGCTGCGGTCTCCCAGTTGAGTTATGAAATTACGTTTGAAAGTGGTACGGTCGTTGCCGTAGGCTGCTTTGATGTAGATACTGACTACTTTGGCTTGCTCGCTGTCTGGCGGTTTGCTTATATTAGCGAATTCTGGGTCGCAATTTCTGATCGTCGTTGTCACAACCGTGTTGCTGCTTAGTTTGTCGGGGTCTGCTGCTAAAACGCTTGACGCACTTATCTTTGGCCTTGACAGTGCCTTGCACAGCGCCTGTGCCTCTCTGAGGTGCAGTGGGCTGTCCAGGTCCGCCGCTGCTGCTTTGGCGTGATATTTTGTCCTCTGTTCGTTGTTTTCAAAGAGTTTTGTTTCCGCTGGGCTCGTTTTGGTTGCTGAGGCTGTGGAGCTGAATTCTGGTTTGACCGTGTCTTCCTTGCTGAATTGGCAGCTAGCTAGGGCATTGTTAATTCCGTTCTTTTGTCTGCCGTCACCACAGCCGTTGGAATTGGCCGTTACCTGTAATTGAGGCGTCGGTAACAGTTTGTGGATGTCTCCAGTGTTTAGCAACTTTATCTCAAAAAGCTTGTCGGGTTCTGGTGGCTGTGTCTGGTATTCTACTGGGTCGGAGTCTTTTGCGAGCTGGCAGATTTCCGTTGTTCCTGCTGCGTCGTAGGCGAATTTTTATTTTGACGGTGTTTCTGCCTGTGGCTGCGTGCACGTTGCCGCCGTCTTTGAGTTTGCTTTTAGCTAGCTCGTGCACTGCTCTGATGATCTCTCGTTGCGCTGCTATCAGCGCGCGGGCTGTCGATACCTCTGCAGCTGCTGGACTTAGTTCCGCTGAGATTCTTTAGCCGTCTGCTATTGCCGATAGCTCCAGTGCCGTGTAAAGGCAACGCTGCCGGGTGTCGATAGCCTTTGCCGCTGCTAGTCTCCAGTGTAGTGCTTGCGTTCGGAGTTGCCGAATTACGGTTTCGGCGGGTGCCGTGAGTGCTTGTTGGTGCTCATCCCTCTTTCTGTGATATTTGTATTCTGCACAAATGTCGTTTACCGCTTGTGCCTCTGCATCGTTCGGTTGCATAGCGGCGGAGAGCGCTGGAGTTAATACAAACGCTTCCAGTAATGGTTTAATAATGTTCAGCATCTTCTGTTTCTTTGTGTCGGTTTACCTTGGTGCCAAATGGGCGGCTGTTGAAAGTAAGTTTTTTCTTAGATTGTGTGCCGAGTTAAACGATGTGGGTTCTGGGTACGGCCACTGCCGCTCACTTTACCGCTATGGTGCCTTTTTTTTGCTGCTGCTATGTTGTGTTAGATTACGTCAGTGTTGAGAAAGCAGGCTTGTCGTGTCGTAGCTGACGTAATGCCTGTCGCAGAGTGGTCGAAAATTGCCGCTTGGCACTGCTGGACACATTTCTTTGTCCTGCAACAATTCTATACTATTAAAAGATGTTGACCCTAGCCGCTTCTGGCATTTAAGACCTAACATGGACGAGACTGATCTTTCCGATACCCTTTGTTACACAACAAATTACTATTTACATCAACCTATTTAATACCGAATTTTTTGTCCCTCGTCAAAAAAAAATGTCTATATCCTTCCAATCTCCTCCTTGCAGTTTCTAATTCTGCGTTCTACTTAATAATATTTCCCATGCTCTTTTTTCTATCACACTCAATGCCCCCATCCCCTCACTAAATTACTCTTATTGCTATTTTTTCAGTCCATTTTCTCGTACATTTATCATCACCATTTTCCTTCCATAATATCAGCATATATACACACTTACAACACTCTCCTATCATTATTGTTATTATGATTATTATTATAATTTTAACTAATATCTATAAAGTGAACAACGTTAGAAATCGTTCTTAGTACATATCGCATTGCTTAGAATTTCACACTCATAGGGCACTTCCATACACATTTTACTAAAAGTTTACACTTTACGATTAAAGTATTGAAATAA
>NW_027124077.1:11151-13167 GCF_001457755.1 Trypanosoma equiperdum
ATAAAATTAAGCAAAAACACTAAAGTCCTAGAATTCTACCAAACCTATGTAGGAAGCAGCAATAAAAAACTCTCTTATTAGCGAGAAAACTTCCATTTCGGCACTTCTCCGTATCCTTGTCGTGGTCTCCGTCACCTCCCTTTTTCCAGCCGCAATGTTTTTTGACATCCTTGTTTACTGCCTCACATTTTTCTTGTGTGTAAAGTTTTCTGCAGTCAGTTTTCCCATCTTTCCCTCCTGTTTCTTGGTTTTCTTTTTCTAGTTGCGCTTTTACTTCTGGCTTTAATGTGCATTTGGGCCCTTCTGTTTTTGAAGCGTCATAATGGCACCCCTTTGTTTCGTTGCATGCTTTGACGTCATCTTTTTTCGCATTGCAAAGTTCTTCTGTTGTTTTTGGGAGCTGTTGTGCTTTGCCTGCTTCTTTCTCCAGTGCTTTAATCTGTTCCGCCGTCTGTTGTGTGTAATAATAGATCGCTTTGGTGAGTTTAATTGGGTCCTCTAAGCCTTGGATGCTCGTCGCATCTTTTTCTCCGAATTTGCTGCCGTCTATTTTGGTTTCACGCACCTTTTTCCAGAATTTTTCTTCGAAGCTGTCTTCGGTGTCGCCAAACAAGTCTCTCAGTTTGTTTTCCAGTTGTGAACTGTCTTGATCCCCGTATATTATCGCGATCGCGGCGGTTCTAAAGTCGTTGTCTTGCTTTAGATCCGTTATCTTCGTGTAGTTTGTCGCTGTTTCTTTGTCTTTGAATTGCTTGGCTGCCTCCCATGCCTTTACGTGCGCGACGTTTGCGCCCGGGACTAGAGTTGTCCAGTCCTCAGCTTTGATCTCGTTATTGTCAACGTAGAAATAGCCGGCCGCGAATGGTATTTTGTGTGTTGTATCGCTGGTCCCCGCTAGGCCGTTAGCGGCATGTTGCGTGAATGCACAACCGCCGTCTCCGTTCGTGTGTGCTGCTGCGATGTTGCTCTTGGCCGCGCCGTTGTCGATACCTGCTGATCTGAATTTCGCAAGCGATGTGAATTTATTTGTGACGCTTGGAGGTTCTATTTTGCAGCTGTGAGGCGCGCCTTTTAGCGCTGCTAGTTTTATGGCGTCGCCGTTGCTAGTTACACCTAGGCAACCTGTGGTGCCGCTTGTGGACGTGCTCGCCGCAACCGACAGCCATTCGGCAAGGTGCCCGTGAAAAAAGCCGAGGTGGTTGGCTGCTGCTAGCGCTTGCAAAACTGAAGCGTCATTAGGCTTGCTTCCGGAAAGTTTGCGTGCTATGAAGGCGCCGAATATTGCCTCCTGATGCGAAGGCGATCTTGTCGGTTGGATCGCACGGTACAGAGACAACTGTGCCTGCAGTTTTGTTAGTTGCTTTGTGTTCGGTAGTGAGCTTAAGAAAACGCTGGCGACATTTGACGGCGCTTTGTCTAGGTCGTCGGCGATGTTGCACAAAATTCCCCATGCCTCCTTTTTCATTGCGTGGCCTGCTCCTGGTTCCACTTTTTGCGTTATTACATTGATTAGCGCTACTGACAGTAGTACTTGGGCCGCGCTCCACTTTGTTCTGTTCATATGCCTGTTGTATAACCCTTTTGTTATCTCCATTGTTGGGACAGACTTGTTAGTCATGCTATTAGCGTATTTCAAAAAAGATTCTGAGATAATTTTGGACGTGCGTGATGTTGACGAGTGGGCTTCTTTTGCAGAGAAAATGGGTCGGCTCAGCCACTATTAATAAAAGAATTAAGTTTTAAAAGAGCTTTGAGATGCTTTATGGTATTGAAAGTTTCCCCTGGTCAGCTGACGTTTCTCTCGTACTGTTTTTAGTTCAGTCTGAGTATGTTTTTGGAGGCGGCATGTTCTTTGTGTTCTGAGGTCAATATTAATTCTAACTTTGGTACATAACACTCTGTTGCCGACATGAGTGGAATAGGGGAAATATGCTTCTCTTGTACGATATCTTCTTCACTAAGTTTACCCTCATTTTCAGCAGTGTTCTGCATAAAATACTCTATAGCATTCTCATA
>NW_027124078.1:0-322 GCF_001457755.1 Trypanosoma equiperdum
TATTGGGTATGGCTTCCGCGTCAATTGCTGCCTACAATTGGCTCAGGTCATGCTTTTTCTTGGCGCCGTACGTGTCGGTAATCGCCGCCTGTGCTGCTTCCTTGTGTACGCTAGCATCGTAACCTCCAGTTGCGCTGAGGACTAGCTGGTGCACTGCTTCCGTAGCCCTTTTATTGCCTTGCAAGTCGCTTAGCTGCGCTTTTTCTTGTTTCTGCCCCATTACCAGCTTTCTGGACAGGTGTTCAGACAGAGCTCGCCCGGCGTTAAAGCAGAGCACCGGTGTGTTTGATGTTGCCTGTTTGTCGAAGGTTTCTAGGTCTTT
>NW_027124078.1:332-696 GCF_001457755.1 Trypanosoma equiperdum
CGTCGCTCAGCTGCGCTTTTTCTTGTTTCTGCCACATTACCAGCTTGCTGGACAGGTGTTCAGACAGAGCTCGCCTGGCGTTAAAGTAAAGCACCGGTGTGTTTGAGGTTGCCTGTTTGTCGAAGGTTTCTAGGTCTTTGGTTGTGAGGTCTGCCCCGCTGGCCGGTAGCTCGAAGAAACCGCCAGCGTAAGGCACCACCATGGCTGTTTGAGCGGTGTTCGTTATAGTTCCCGCTCCTTTTTGGCCTTTCGTTAGCGCACAGTTTTTGCTAGCGTCTGTGTGGCCGCTGCTGCTGCCGGTTATTTTGGCTGTTTTGTAGAGCGTTTGTGGGGTGTGGCCGTAGTCTTGGGGTGGTGCTGTCGG
>NW_027124078.1:706-1600 GCF_001457755.1 Trypanosoma equiperdum
CGGCGGCGCCGGTTATTCTAGCGGCTTTGAAAAGCGCTTCTGGCGTGTGGCCGTAGTCTTGGGGTGGTGCTGTCGGCTCATCTGCTACTCCTAGTTTGCATTGCGCGAGGTTGGCTGCCCCCTGGGTAGCGGCGTTCGTGCTGGCGTCTATAAGACAGCCGTGTGTTCCGCTAGACGAATGAGCTTGTGCTGCTATTGTTACAAATTCAGTTATTCCGCCGTGAAGGAAATTTGAGTGTGCAGTGGACTTGATTGCCTTTGCTACGCCACCTTTAAGGTCCGCAATAGAGCTTCCTTTTAGCTCCGCTTGTGCTAGCACAACAAGAAAGAGTTCCAGTGCTTCCTGTGGCGGCCGCTTGGCAACGTATATTCGCAACTTTAAGTCAGCCACCGCCTGGTTATGTAGTTGTTCGAGTTTCGCATCGACGTCGGCTGTCACTTTCTGGGTTAGTCCGGCTAGCGTCGCTAAAATGTCGCAAAGGGGCTTCCAAGCTTGTGTCGATATGCCGTTACCGCCGGATGCTGCTGCGTAGGTGTTCGCTAGACCGAGCACTAGCGCAGTTGCTGCCACTGCCTTTCCCGGTTTCATGTTGGTCGGTCCGGGCTGTTATTTTTTTCGCTTGCTTGTATTTGCTGTTAGTTTTGCCCTTCAAGTGAAAAGACTTGCGGCTGGGCGGTGCATGCCGTGAACCATTAGGTACGCCGGTTGTTTCCGAAATGTATATTAAAAGAATAAAAATATATAAAAACAGCTATTTGATATCCACTTTACTTCGTTAGCTACACATTTCTCTCATTTTTTGTTTTTCGGCGTATCCATTCTGCTTTTTGTTTGCGGCTGAACAAAGACTCACATCTTGTTGCTCTACTAACCGTCTCTGCTCACATTCGCAA
>NW_027124078.1:1610-2289 GCF_001457755.1 Trypanosoma equiperdum
TTCATTTTTTGTTTTTCGGCGTATACATTCTGCTTTTTGTTTGCGGCCGAACAAATACTCACATCTTGTCGCTCTACTAACCGTCTCTGCTCACATTCGCAATAATATTTTAACTTACCCATAAGCCCCCGCTTAAACCCCCGCATTTTTTACTCCTCTATTTCCTGCTGTTGCGATCTTATCCAAACTTACAGAGCTCACGCTGGGCGCATATGGGTTTGTCGGTCTGTGCTTAACGTCTGCACTGACGCCTGATGAAAAACCGCAGTTATTATCATTATCTCCCCAATGAAATTTGTCAATTTGTAAGTGAAATTTGAGGCACAATATCCTCATGTATTATTATCTTCTTTGCCGTGGCTTTGGAAGTTCTGAGGTTTTCTTATATTTCCCCTTTTTTCACCTCCCGTTTATCTCTTTACAAATGGCGCTGTACCTCCGTCTTTCGTGCACACTGCAGCCCGCGCCCTCATTACTCCCACCGCAATGACTCTACTTGACACCTCACAAATTTCATATCTATTTTCCTTGCTGTCATTCTGCGGCATCTTCCATAATATTCCTTGCACCTACTGTTCCATATAGTACTAGTTACTTATCTTCATTGTCCACTTGTCATTCGCTTCAGCGTCTCTACATTCAGCTGCAGTGTTATCTTCACTACTGAATTTATTATATT
>NW_027124638.1:0-707 GCF_001457755.1 Trypanosoma equiperdum
TTTGCAGGGCTTGTTTAGGTTGAAGTTGTATAGACGCCAGTTAAGGTGGCGCTTGTGGGCTTTGAGATACGTTTTCCCGTTTTCTTCCTCTCTTGCCTTCTCTGGTTGGCTGTGGGCTGATGCTTGCATATCGATCGTGTCTCTTGTGTCTTCTTCGAGAAATTTCTTGCTTTGAGTCTTGGTTTTGTGCCTTGCCGCTTGTGCCGTGCACGCTTGCCCCTGGCCGTCGCAGTACCCTAGGCAAATCTTCCGGTTGCCAGGTGTCGAGTGTTCTTTTAGTTTGAAGAGGGTTAGCGTCTTGAGTGCTGATATGTCTACACCCGTTGCTGCTTTTGCTATGCTGCCGGCTTCCTTGTCAGTGCACGTACCGCCGTGTATTGTCTCGAATGTCGCCGTATCTTGGACTTGTTCTCCGTCTCTTAAGTCGGTTGCTGCCGTTCCTGCAGACGAGGCCGTTTTAATCTCTGCTAGTTCTGCCACTGCCCAGTTTTTGCCTGCTTGGATATTGGCTGAGCGTGCCGCGTCGGCCGCCGCTTTGTTGCATGTTGCGAGTCTTGAAATCAGCTTCTGCTGCTCCGCTAGTACTAGGCCTATCAGCGGGGTCAAGGCAGTTGATTTCGTCTTCCATTGAGGCAGTGCTAGTGCCGTTTCTAGTTGAAGCAGGTCTGCGTTGGCTTTTGATATTTCGTTGATGAGTTCGGTCCGTT
>NW_027124638.1:717-2854 GCF_001457755.1 Trypanosoma equiperdum
GTTCTGCGCTGCCGTGTCTTATAATTAGTTGTGCCACCGCCGTGGCTATTAGTAAGGCTTTTGGCACACTTCGGTTGCCGCTTTCGCGTTGCAGCATCGTTGCTTCTTCCTAGTGATATAATTTTAGAGGGCAGAGTTTGTTGCTTTGTTTTTTGTTGTCAAGTCGCCATCGCTTGCGCAGCAACTTTCGTACTGCCGTTTGTCAGGTGAGTTCTTTTGCTCTCTGACTGTTTGGTTTGTAATGGTCCGATTCAGTTTGTTTTTTTCGGTTCCTCTGTCGTCAACTTCACGCACAGCAGTGGTCGTCGTCATGTGTCCCCTCATCTAGCCGGCGTCACGGTCTGTGAAACAGTGCAGTGCAGTGCATACAGGTGCCTTTGTTACCGCCTCAACAAGTATTCAGTGCAGTTTCCGCTGGATCTTTACCACCTGACCTCCAAAAAAAATTGCTTTGTTCCAAGGTGATCTTGCGTCGTGAGTTGAGTTGTTGCAATATCCTCTAACAAAACAATTTTTGCTTAACTACAGTTACGTTCCGTGGTGCGGTATTGCTTATTGATGTCTGTTTGCTTTTGATTGGATTTCAACCGCTTCTCCGCGCTTGATCTAGTAAAAAGATGCTGAGCAAGGTCTTTTCGGTCTTTTATTTTGGTAAATACGATGAAGGGCGACGGGAGTCGCTGCATTATTAATGGTCTTGTCGGCCTGATGGAGCGCGTACCGCCGAGGTAGCGGAGGTTTTAGAAAGTTTATAGTCACGTCTTTTCCACGGGTTTTATTTGCTGTTTTTTTTAGCTTCGAATCGACATTGCCACCGTGTTATGCTGGGAGTCTGTCTCTCCGTGACTTTCTCTGGCCGTTCCGTTCCATTGCCATCTAAAGTCGAAAATGCCGTTGGTCATTCTATCCGATTCTATCTTATCCTCTTTTTAAAATTCTGCTGTAATTTTTTATAATCCAATTTCGAAGCGCCTACGTGTTCCACTGTTAGTTTTATTCTCTAAGTTTTGAGCGCTGTTTTGAGTGCTGTGTTTGTTGGAGAAGTTGCCAAAAAACACGCAGTTTAACGCAAATAGTCTCCACATTTAACTCTAAAAATATACCTTTTAACACTTGTATTTAGAACACTTAATATCCCCGTAGTTAGTGGTAGCATCCTCATTGTAGTGCCAGAGTTTAGCACAGAAAAAAATTTAATTTTCTGCGGAATCTAACTGTTACCACATGAACACTGGCATATCGGCCGCAGTAAGTGATATCTGTTGTTCTAGCGCAAGTGCACTTGTGGATGTTGAAGATATTTATATGTATGCTGTGCAAATGAACTCGCTAATAAGTTTTTACTTCATGTTTCGCTGTTGAGTACTCTGTCCAGGGGGAATCCATCGAAGTCGTATACACCCCATTAGCCGTATAGCTAGTGGTGAATTTACAGGGTGATATGCCACAGTGGATATAGGAAGGGATAGCGGGCTGCACTGGAGACCGTCCCTTTAGACCAACGTGTGAATCATGGTCGCCATGTACTGGAGAACTGGGTTGAAAATAATATTCACTTAAGAGGGTTTTAGTCGGAAGTGGCTCGTTCTCGAAGGCTGATTCCAACAGCCTTATGTCATGTGTCATGGCGTTTATAAATGCATTTCTTCCTCTTCGCTGGAATATGGTGGCCACGATGGTCATCAATCCGCACCTTGAAAAATATTTTCCAGTCGTGCTGCAACAGCACTGACACTATAATAATAGTATATACACGCACACGACACCCTCCTATTATTATTATTTTCATTATCATAACTATTACTGATATCCATAAAAAAACAAAATAAACTAGTTTTTAATAGTGCTCAATTTTCATACCCTCTTACTTTGTATCTTTAAGCCACTTTCTTACTCATTTACAAATCTGTACATTTTCATTAAAAAATGTTAAAGTACTTCACATTTTAGAATTTTTATAAATTTCTCTGAAAATAGCAAATTTGAGAATATTATAAAAATTTTCATTACACTTAAAAACACCAAGGCCACAAAAGTAGCATCCATACTCAGAAACAATTTCTTATGGGCCAGGAGACTGGAATCCTGGCGCTTGCCTTCAATCCAACCCCCTGGCGATGCCGGCCACCTCAACGTG
>NW_027123811.1:0-3850 GCF_001457755.1 Trypanosoma equiperdum
TGACAGAAAACTCGAGGAAGTCCAACTGCTCCAGAAAGTCGTACGACTGAAATTATTGACAGAATGGAACAAAGGACTGAAGTGTGGAACACTAAGAGTATTCCTTACACAGGTAAGAATCAATGAGCAGAACATGGTCAGGGAAGTGGACGAGTTGTGGGACGTTGGAAGGAGATTAGTGGGAGAAGCGGGCATTGCCGCAGGAAGATTGGATGAAATGGTGTCCGTTTTCGTTCAGGCCCATAGAGACGCGAATAACTCTTGCATCGGTGGTCTAAGTGTGAATTTCCCTGAAGAAGTGCTACCCAGCTGCTACGCCAAGAACAAAGACAGCGGTGAGTGGGAGTCTCTCAAAATTACAGAAGGCGAAAACCTTTTTGAAAATCCGTTCGAAATGAATTTGGAAAGCGTGCTTCACGATAGCTTGCTTGTGGATGGAGGTGACCCAAGGCACGACTTTGGCAAGGATTTGGGATGCCAGCTTACAGTTGGGAAGGCGGGCGGTGGCTATATGGGAAATGGCGATCTCTCTGAGAATATCATATGGGGTGACGGAGTGCTCGGTGTCGTCAAGTCGGGATCCCAGATGACGGGGTTTAAGGGAAACACCCGGGCGACAACGTATGACACCGCAGTGGTGTGGGAGGAAAATCCAACGGGAGGGAATCCCACCCTAGTAAAGGTGGTGAAAGACTATAAACTATTTGCAGAACTGGAAAGAAAAGTCGACGCGTCGCATAAACATTTAGTAGATCGTTTCGTTCAGGAGAATCTGTATGTGGAGGATCTCGGGACACTTGGGAGGAAAGCAAATTCTGCTGTTGATAAAAACACGGAGGGGGAAGATGACGAAGAAGAAAAGAGCATGGAGGACTGGGTGGCGCAAGTGGATGGGGAACGTGTGGAGGACAGGCTTCTGGGGGAAGAGTTGAAGGATTGTGGGGTATAAGCACTTTACTAATATATGTGTGTATTTTTTTGGGGGAGGGGGATGGGTGGGTGGAAGTGTATTGGGCATCAGGATGCAGGTATGTGCTCTATCTTTTTCTTCTTTAGGTGGCTCTGGGAAAATGATAAGGGTCGTATTCACAATAGCGGCGGTCGTAGCTGTGGCAAGTGCCGGCGGCCCTGGTGAAAGAGGGGCGCTGAGGTTGGAGGCAATGCAGGGCGTATGTGGGGTGAGTAAGGCGTTGAAGGAAATGTACCAGTATGTTGTCAAGAAAACAGACGTTTCAGAAGCGATGTTGGAAGATGTGGAAAAAATGGTAAAGCTGGCGAAGTTGAAGGTTGTAAAAGAGAAGGAGACGGGACCCGAATGCGACAAAATGGCATTTTTTCTCAAGTACATGGTGGGTGGTTTGGATAGGATGGTCGGTATGATCGCGAGTGTCCGGAAGAAAGGGTTATCACTAGCAGCAGCGGCGGGGCTGGCAGCGGGGAGGTTGGATGAGTTCGTTAGTGTTTTCCAGCAACCGAATAACAGAAACGGGGTTGAATTTTTTTCTTGCGCTGCGGGTGCACGAGGTGAAGCAGCAACTAAGGCGGAGCTTCACGACTGTTTTCAAGGGGGGAAAACGGCTGTAGATGCTGCAGAATTCCTCTCTGTAGAGGATGTTGAAGAGAAAAAGGGTTCACAAGCGGAGGGCAGAGCAAACCTGGAGGAAGCAATTAGAAGGCACCTAAAGCTGAGCAATAACGACCCAAGATACACGGGAGGGGAGTCACAGGGGTGTCAGCTGGTGCGCGGAAGTTCGGGGGGAGGATACCTGGGAAACGCGAGCCTCACGACTAACTTGCTTTGGGGCGATGGAATCTTTGGAGTAAAGAAAGATGGAGTTGGCGAAACCGCATACATAGGAGATACGAGGAATGAGACATATAGTTACGATATGATGTGGGAGGAAAATCCAACAACAAACGTCCCCACACTGAGGGCAGCAATGGATGCTTACCGGGCGTTTGAAGAGCAGGTAAGTGAGTACGGCGACATATATAGGAGTCTCACGGAGGAGTGGACAGAAAAAACTATTGGGAGGAGGGCGGATGCCATGAAAATACTGAATGGACTAGGAAGTCTTCCAATTGAAAACGTTTCCGCGCTGAATAGCCGTACTAAACAGGATTGGCTCTCGGCAGGTCAGGTAAAGGATGCCGACAAAGACCTTCTGATGACGGAGATTGGGTTGTGTGGAGGGTTGGGGAGGAGGAGCTTCTTCCGAAGAATGTTCAGAAAGGCGTGGAGGAAGATATTTGGCGGAAATTGGGGAAAGGACGACTAAATGTTTTCGGTGATTTACTCCATTATTCAAACGTTAGCACGAAAGATCTAGAAAATTAGTATAACAGAGGGGTTGATAAATCACATTTTTTTCCCTTTCGCGTTAGTTTTAGCGATATGACAACCATGGGGAAGACAATAAAAGGGCTAGTGGCGTTGGTGTTTATGCTGCATTCGTTCGGGAGCGCTGAAACAAACAGACCGCTGTCCGGTGAGGCGGCGCGAGGTATCTGCAGTGCATCTCGTATGCTGAAGAGTGGCGTGTACAGATATGTTTTGACTAAGACGGAGGCGGTCGAAAAGATGATGGAAAAGGTGAGTCACATGGGGAATTATGCGAAACTGAAGGTATTGAGAAGTAATTCGAGTGGCTTCGAGTGTACCAAGGCGAAGGTGTTTATAACATATACCCTTGAAGGGAAGAAAGCGATGATAAGGAAACTCGTGAAGAAACTGTGGGACGTCGGGACAAAACTTGTGGCAGCCGCGTCACTAGCTGCGGGGAGACTGGATGAAATGTTAAGTGTTTTCGTGGGGCCTATTGGGGGAAACGATAACAATAGCTATTGTGTCAAAGATCGCCAAAACTTCACGGGGTGCTTTGGGACGGCAAGTTTCGACGGCACTGGGGCTAGTGAAGACGGCGGTTTTGATGGTGATGGAAAGGAATTTGCAACCATGTTGGATGAAGCACTGCAGCTTAACAACACCGATCCACTGGAAAGCAGTGGTGCGAACTGCCACCTGACGAAGGGAGGAAATGGTGGGGGCTATCTTGTGCACATGGATTCCCGTAATAAAGGTTACAAAATCGAGCCAACAAAACACATTACCTGGGGTGACGGGATGCTCGGCATTAAGAAGGGCGGGGAAGCCAGCTCTGGAGCAAAGGGTACAGTTCGCGGAAGTTCTTACAGTTCAGATGTCGTATGGGAGGAACACCCGACCAAGACAGTGCCGACCCTGACATCGACCGCGAAACTTTTTGGAGAGTTTCAGAAGATCAACAAGGAGGTGCTGGCAGTGGTTGAGGATGCACTGGAAAGCTTGCAGGAAAAGAATATGACGACAAGCAAGGACACGAGCGGTAGCGGGAAACGGCTTCTTGACTACATGATCAGAAGGTGTGGGAATTTCACACACAAGCGACAAAAGAATTTTTTTGGGGACTCGGCGGTGCATTCGCATGGTGATTGGAGGGTTCGGTTGGTAATTTCGCTTGTCGCTGCGATGGTGTAAAGTGGTCTTGCAACACTTGCTTTTATTCAATGATGCTTTTATTCAATGATGAGGGTTCTCGCTCAGGTGGGGAGCCGTTTCATATTTTTTTTTTGGTACAGTGTGTAATGACCGGGTTTGACTTTTTTTTTTTCAGTTAATAGCAGTGTCTGGTGAGGTGTAAGTCAAGAAGTGGGAAATGGCACTCTCGGAAGGAGATTCGATGCGGTTAAGAAATTGAGGTAGCTGAACAACTGTGAGGCACTTAATGCGAAAGAAGATGGCGTGGGAAGGAAAGCCATAAGGATTTCGACGAGATAGTCTTCGTTCCAGGACGGGAGGGCGGGGGGGGGG
>NW_027123811.1:3860-3967 GCF_001457755.1 Trypanosoma equiperdum
GACCTGACAGGACGTAGTTAGCGGTTGTGCCGTAGACGGAGAATTCAAAACAGTGTTCCCCATAAGAGTGTGGAACCTCTCCCGGCCCCCGGATTCCCCCCCCCCCC
>NW_027123811.1:3977-34191 GCF_001457755.1 Trypanosoma equiperdum
ATGCATGAGCCCACGTTGAGGTGGTGGTGTCACCACTGCCGAGTCGCTAGCGATACGCCCCCGGCGGGGCTCAACCGTTCACGTATATATATATATATATATATATATATATACATGATATTCGTTTCTTCCCCCTTCAGCATGTACTTTCCGTAGCCCATCAAGGTGCTTTGCCACGGCTTTTGTACGGAATTCGCCTACTGTCCATGCCGATCGCTTACCCCTTATTTGATTTGATAAGTCTCGGCCCCGCATCTCTCGCAAATATTCGCGTGCTGAAGGAGCTCGTTGTTGCAACGGCAGTCGGTCTTTATAACTCCGAGATTCTATACTTGCTTACTTAGTGCCGTTGCCTTATGTGCGTTCTGCACATCTAATATTCAGGTAAATGAGAATCAGAGAGGCGGAGATAGACAGCAACTCAAATGAATTTGCAGCAGCTGTTCAGATGTTCCACGAAACTCTGTGATGAGAGGTTTTCGTTGGGCGTTTCCGACCGCTTCTGTCTTTTGAGGAAAGAGAGTTGCGCAAACTACCACGATCCATTTTTCCACGTTACATCGAGACGCAGCTGCACGTAGTTAATCTTACGCCGGCTACGGGTGGATTTTTTTTTTTTGTACGGCCTTAAACCCTTTGAATGCAGAAAACTGACGATAGTGTGACATTCTCATGATACACTCAAAGTATGTGGGAAGCAACACTCCGAGGAGGGACAGGGAAAACATGATCTGCATCTCTCTTTCGACATCTCCGTTGCTAATGCGGCAATCCCTGTTAATTTCCAACCGTGAACAGGAATTTAGCACTGACATATACATGGAAATAGTGCCCACTTGAGAGAAAAGCGAAAACGTTTTAAAGGCAAATTCACTCTACCCAAGCCCTCTCACCACAGCGGAAATACGAGCACCCATCCATGCAAATTGTGCGACTGCGCCTTTTATTACTGCGTTCCCCGTGTCTTCCCTGTCGCCCCCGGTTTGCACAGCAACCAACTGATTCTAACCGAAGGATGGGCATGTCCCGCAACAAAACGGGACGCAAACAACTAGGGGGAAAAATATAAATAAATATGTATATATATGCATTTGTATTTATGTGAAGCAATATGGCTAGCACCGCCCCTCGGGGAAAGCTTTGACGGTTGCGGTGGAGTAATGCTATTCTGTTTGCATTTTTTCATTTGTTAGGGAGGGGGGTTCCTTTCTACTTCGGCCGTTCACCTCCTGTATGGAGCTTGTTCTTTTCCCGGGACGTGGCCTTCAGCGCCGCTCTGCATAGCCGCAGCTCTCCTTCCACTTCCCGCAGTCTGCGTTCCAGTGCTGCGCAGGGCTCTGAGGGCCCAACGGATGCGGCACCGACGGAGAGGAGAAATTCCTCCGTCGCGTCCTTTTCCAAATCAAAGAAGTGTCGGTCCATTTTTTGTGCGACGTCGTCGTCGACCGGATACAGTGGTGGAAGCGGCGCCGCTACCGCCCCGAACAGGTCCTTGGGAAGGCAGTCGCCCCAATCTCCAGCGAACTGGCGGAGATGCTGCTGTAGCGAACGATGTTCATCTTCTAGTGGCGCCAATAACCGGTGGATGGCGCGCCGCATAACTATCCGGCGCTCCATCAATCTCTGTGCAACCTCCAACCCTTTCGGCAGTTGATGCAAATTATTCTCTTTCTGCACAACGTGGCAGTGCACAGCATCGCAGTATCGAGAACATGCCGACTGTTTTCGCCCGATCTTCGTTATATCAGTCAAAATCATACGCACCGCGTCGACCCTTCGCTTTACCTCCAGCATCAACGCAGATACGGCTGAGCAGCCATCGGCTTGCTCAGTTGTTTTGTAACTGTGCCAAGCCGACGTTGTCTGAATACTGTTTCCAAGTTCAACTTCCTTGCTAATGGCGTCCAAAACACTCGGTGCCATCGTCTGCGCTTCTTTAAGGTACCTTAACGCTCGTTGAAGCTTCACTTCTCCCTGTTCAACGGCGGTCTCAATTTCACTGGCATCTACAAGGGCTATCAATGAAAAATCGGGGTCATTAAAAACCTTTATGTCTTTTATTTTTTCTAAGGCATGGCTTATGCCCTCTTTCGCCGCATGGAAGCGCGGGGCCGTCTCGTTAACTTTCTTCACGCATAAATCCATCTGCCGTTCCATTTGTTCTCGATGGAGTTTCAGCGGCACAGCAAGCGCTGCAATCGCCTGTTTGAGGTTGAGCCAGCGCTCCTCTTCCATGTCCACCTTGGACTTTGTACGATGAGAGTGTTCCTTAGTCGAGGAGTATTGTTCCAGTAGGGCTTCGCTCAATAAAAGCGGAGTGAAGACCAGAAGTTTTTGTTTGTCCGCTATTGCTTCGTTGGGTCGCAACGGCCGCAGCGACGTGTAGTCAAAGCATTCTATGTACTTCCACCCTTCCGATGAGGGGTGACAATCTGCCATCGATGCGGACCTGCAATTGCGTATAAGAAGCACCAGATCCGATACGAATACCTTCTGGGAGCGCAACACAGGGATCGAGGATAGTTGACAGGTGGTGTGGGGTGTTGTCTCTTCCTGATACACCGTCATTGGAAGGCTATGCCCCGTGGAAGCGAGAACCAGCTGCACCGTGATGGCCATGCACCTCCTTTCCCCCCTGTCTTCTGAAAAGTATCAACAATACGAGGAAAATATATGTGCAAACCTCCGCGTGGGGCGCCAGCAGAAAAAATGGCACACCGACCCCCCCCTTCCGTTTCCGCGCCTCTGGTTGACCGCTTTGCCTCACCTAAACCCTCCACGGGTTCAGCGTTAATCGGTACGAATCCGAAGACCTGAGAATCTTTCCTACCCGCCTGAAGGGATCAAATTGTGTGAAGAATCAACTTAACTACACTGGAAGAAGGAGTGAAGAAGGAGGGCAAATCAATACAAGGCTAAGTTGGATAAGAAAGGGATTAAATTGGGGTTAGGGCAAGAGAGGGAGGGGGAGGGGAAACAGCAAAACAGGGGAGGCAACCCGCCCACTCGTCCTGACTAGGCGAGAACGCGCATTTTGTCGGGTTGAATGCCAGTTGGCCATTGAAGAAGGGGATATCGTAGCGAACTAAACGCACATGCACGTAAAGGTTAGCGTAGCAGCTTGGAAATGGGGGAGGGGAAATAAATCAAATGACCGTCGCTACACGATTATTACCGCTTTGCCGTTTACACGCCGGCAACGCTCGCTGATGTACACGGTACTGCCCGCATACCGAGGAGGCACGCAGCGAGAGGGGAGAAAAAATAACTATGAACGCAACGGGTAACAAAAAAAAAACGACATCGAACTAACAAGAGTACGCCGGGGTTTCCAGCTAAGAGACATATCAAAGAAGGGGGAGCGAGGGGTTTCAAAGCAAGCTCGCATGCCTCCAGCATGGTGCAATAAATTTAGTCTCGCGTCGGTAGTCAAAGAACTGAGCAAGCATGCTGCGTACGCTGACTTCCACCCAGACATCGGTGGAATTTATCAACTGACGTGCCGTAAACATCAAATTCCTCGAGATGGGGCAAAGAGCTATGAAGCCGCTCCACATTCGTGATTCGGCTACACTTCGTAAGCGCTAGAGTTTCCAGCTGGATGCAATTTGATAAGCCAGCGATACCCTTGTCCGTAACATTTGTTTTTTCTAAATGGAGTTCCCGAAGAAAGGGTAGCTTTCCTAGACAGTTGACGTTGGTAACGTAACGACACTCACTCAAGTTCAACTTCCTTAACGCGTAACATTTGGAAAGACCTTTAATACCTTCTGTTGTTACACTTGTTCTCGAAAGGTCGATATCCTCCAGTGACTGCAGTGCGCTCAAGCAATTCACGTCCGTTATATCAGCGCATTCAGTCATTTGGAGCTTTCTCAAATTCACACACGAGGCGATGTGAGTCATGAACTCACCCGTCACTCTTATGTTTCTCAGCAGGAGTTCTCTGAGGTTGGGCAATTGGGAAAGAGCACTAAGTTCGGTGACGGAATGACAGTGTTGCATGTCGAGGTGCTGCAAAGAGCGGCACGATGCCAGAAGACTGCGAATGCCGGCGTTGGAAATAGTGCTCTTCCTCAGTGACAGTTCCTGCAGGTACGGCAATCGCACCTCGCCCACCGTCCCCAATCGCTTCGACTCATTTAGGGTCACTCTTCTCAAGGAAGGAGCGCCAGTCAACCCACCGATATCCGTCAAATTCATTTGGTCAGCAACAACTTGCTGCAAATTGGGGAGTGGCCGCAGAAACTCGAGGTGTGTGATTAAACAGCACTCGCTCACGTCAACGTACTCTAGCGACACACACTTCGGGAGGGAGGAGATTCCCTCGTTTGTCACGTTGGTACCCGCAAGGTCCAGCGTCTTCAAATTCCTCAGCCCCTCCAAGCACTTCACGTCCGTCAGTAGGTGGCAGTAGCGGAAAGACAAAAATTCAAGTTTTTTGCACGCTACCACTTGGCAGACGTTTGCGTCCATAATTCCCGTCCTTTCTGTGTCAAGTTTCACTAACTCCCGCAGTGTCTCCAAGAAGTGCAAATCTTTCACGGAACTACAATCTTTTAACAACAAGAACGTAAGCCCCTCACACCGTCCAATGGGGTCCAGATTCTGCTCTCCAATATCCGTTCCACTTAGGTCCAAGTGCTTCAGCAAACGCAACTCACTAAGAAACGAAACTTCCACTACATCCCTACAGTAGGCGACATTCAGCTCCACAAGATAACGACACGCTCTCAGCGACTCGAGCCAGCGACTCCTCACGTTTGTGTGCGAGAGATCCAACGTGCGCAGGCAGGTTAGCGCAGCCAGCCACCGCACATCCGATACGCGGCGGCAGCAGGAAAGTTTCAGTTGCTGGAGCTGCCTGCAATGAACGAAAGAGGCGCAACCTGCGTCCCCTACCCAGTTATCCCTCAGATCAAGTTCAACCAAACTTCCAAGGCTCGAAATAAACTCGACGGCGGTGGGACGATTAAAGACAGAAAATCGCAGGACCTCCAAGTCGCGTAGCTTTCGTAGACCCTGAACACCCTCTTCAGGTATCCTGTTGCGCGAAACTATTAGCGTTCGCAAGTTCCGCAACGACCCAAGACAGTTCAGACTCCTCAGTTTCATACAGTTGTCAAGCATCACATATTGCAGTGAAAAACACTTGCTAATTGGCGGTAACCCTTCGTCGGTTATGGTACAATTTAATACAGATAGATGTGTCAGCCGCTGTAAAGCAGCAAAACACTCCAATGAGACCAAACCGCAACACGAATCCACTACAACTCGTTCCAAATTTGTGCATTCGCAAAAGTACGACATGATTTGATTACTGAGCGGTGTTGCGAACAAGGTGAGGCTTCGTAGGCACCTTAAAACCCCCAAACTTGTTACACCGGATAGATAAAACGTTCTCGCATCTCGCCTGTTCGTTGCACGGCTGTTGAGAATGGACGTCACACTGCACAGGCTCGCCTCTGACTCACTAAAGCAGTTGCGTACTGTTAGTGACTCAAGATCACGGGCCATAGAAACGATGTGCATCATTTCATTTGTTACCGCAGACTTGAGTATTACCATCTTCTTAATGTTCAGTGCCTTTTTGAGTCGGATTATAAGAGGCATGTTCTCCTTTCCTGCGTGATCGACCACAAGTGATGTGAACGGGTAGCGTTTGTACCACCACAACCCAAATACCGCAGACTGGAGACTTTGCTTGTTACTTGCGGCCAACTCCAATTCTTCCGGGGCTACAAAACGCACATCATCACATTTCTTTACGTCATTGTTTTTATGGATGACACGAAGTCCACCAATTGCGCATCCGGTCTCTTCCACCGCCCGTCGCGCTGTGGGGCTGACCGCCAAAAGGGCGAGCGGAGCACATCCTCGTCTGTACGACACAATAACCGTGAGTAACTGCGCTGGTGGTGTGTTGGGAAAGCGCGCTCGCCTGAAGTTAACAGCGATGGGATCAGCCATTACACCAACTTTTTACTGTGCTGGGGTCAGTGCCCAACAACGTTCAAGTACAGACAAAGATCCTCCCTGAGTGGAAAACTAAAAACCTGATTCGTCCCCTTCCTTGCCCTATCGCTATTATTGTTTAACGGCAGCTGTCGAAGGAGTGCAAAAAGGGAAAGCGTAAAAAAAAAATTCGCATAGCAACTTGCCCCCTGGATAACTCAACAGCGACAAAGCTTTACTTCGGTTAGCGGCATGCTGCGCAGCGCCAACAACTTGACCTGGAAGCCACGGGAAGTGATGAACAAATGAAGCGGCTGAGGGGAATTATGCAAAGCTCACAAGGTTACGCGGACCTCAGCGAGCCCAAGAAACTTAACACCTCCTCAAGCGCCGTTGCCTCAAACAACCCCTGATCGTACAAGGGACACTGCTTCAGCGTCCGGGTGCCGCTCGCATCATCTTCAATCGTTCGTAGTGCGGCGGACACTGACGGAGGGCAAAAGGAAACAGACTTTTGCCCTGGGCCGAAAAGTGTAACGGCCATAATAAAGAGCAGCAAATTCTCCACAATGGACATTAGCTGATGCAGAAACACAGCAACACGGGGGAGAAAGCGAAGATACTGGGGTTGAAAGTCCGTGACGGAAAGTCGACTCACGCTCGCGCAACGTCTAAACAGGGACCGCACGGTGTGGCACATCTTTTCACGAAATGTGGGAGCCTTCTTGATACTTTCTTGCAAGTAGCTCCCCAGAAGTTCGTCTGGAAGCACCCGGGCCGCGGAGGACGGGTCGTCTGTCAAAGGAATATGTGTTGTCTCGACTAACATTACCCTTGCAGTGCCGCCACTCCCTACGGCACCGTAGCCCTTCAGGTACTCGTACCAGTACATCAAATCCGTTGCACTCTCAATATTGTGGTGGTCATATACAAATATCACGCCGTGGAAAGTCATTAAACTAAGGGGGAAATGGCCGCTGCGACCAAAATTACGGTTGCCTCCAACTTCCACGAACGCAATGTGGCGCTCATTGTCGCTTACGTGGGTCGAGGAACCGAATTTATTTTCCCGGTGTGTGCTGATCACCTCCACGTTGAAGCCAACGGTATGCCCCCGTGCACGCAGAGGACCTTCTCTCCTCTCTACCGTGGATCGGTGCAGCCGCTGAAGAAACAACGTTTTCCCAACTCCCGTATGCCCAACTACCAGGACACGCAGTAAGTCAGGCGAATCCGCAGCGCCCATGCTCAGTCGAACCTAACACGATAAACGTGTGGTATTGGGGGTAATGCGTCTCCTTTCTGTCTCAACCTTTACCTTACACCTTCCCTACGCTCCAACACACCACAGCCTTCGGACAGTCCTAGAAGATTGTTATGGAGGTGGAGGCAAGTAGGGTAATTCCCGAAACAGGGTAATAACAAAGCACTCCCAAATTAGTGTATTGAAATGACGGTGAAGATATTAGCATGTGGGCGCGTTCCCTTTCTTACCGCAACAGCTTCGCACGTGAAGTGAACCTTTCGGGTTCCAGTGCTTTGCTACTCGAATTTACTCCTTCGTGCGCCACACCTTAGCACTCTTGTCGCTTTCCGCCGTAATCAATCGCGATCCGGAGGCGTCGAATGCAAGGCCGTTAATTCCGCCCTCCCCTGGTAGAGTACCAGGTACGGACCGCGTTTTTGTCGCCTGGTACGGCCCCTGCTGTGGATGTGACCAGTCAAAGAACAAAAGCCTTCCTTCTTGGCTTCCCACCGCCAGCACATTCCGCGGGCTGACGCTACAACAACTCCAACGCTGCGGTTCCTGCTCCTTCTCCTTCTTCGTTTCCTTGCCGTTATCCAGTGTGGAGGCGTTGAAAAGAAACTCCCCCGTTGGTAGTGACCATACGCGAATGTTGTCAGCTCCACACGAAACTAATACTCTCTGCCGACTCAGTGCCAGCCCACGTACAGGTTTCTTGTGCCTTGTGAGTCGGGTGAAGGCGCGACCTGAAGCTATGTCCCACAGATAAACCATTCCGTCACTACCTCCAGATATCGCTTGCGGATCCTCCTGCTGAACAGCAAGGGACATTACACTGTCGCTGTGGCCTAACAGTAGGTGGACGCAGGAGCGTGTACGGACATCCCACACCCGCACGGTCTTATCCCGGCCACCGCTAAGCACAATATCAAGCGATGGGTGTGTGCTTACACAGTGAACGGAGCCTTTGTGGCCGTGGAAATCGCGTATGATTTCGTTGCGTTCAAGGTCCCAACACTTCACCGAGTGATCATCACTACCAGTAAACATGTACGGTGACAATGTGCTGAGCGAGAGGGCTCTGACACCTTCCTTATGCCCAGTAAGGTTGAGCTTAAGCGCACCGGTGGTCAGATCCCAGACTTTAACTACGCCATCCCCGCCTCCTGTAGCGAACCACGAATTGCTAGGATCTACTGCAGCACCCCACACCCAGCCTCGGTGGCCTACCAACACTTTGGCCATCTTCCACGAGGGTGGAGCCGTATACGGCTCGAAGGAAGGGCCAGCGGCACCAACGATGCGCTCACCTAGAGATGAAGCACGAGCCTTCAGAACGCTTGGGTCAACCGAGACAACAGCAGTGTGGTCAGACCTTGACCGCTTTTGTGCTGCAGTTCGTTCCGGAGGCTCCCCTTGCAGCTTGGACTCCTGAAATACGACAACGGCACGACCATCTTTTCGCTCCACATCCTTTTCTGGACACGCCGCGACGTGCGGATACTCGGAATGGAGCAGCACGTCACGGCGCAACCGCCACGCAACATCCGTTTCCTGTGGAACACGGAGCTGGGGAGTACCACGCATCTCGCGTCCAAGCTGCGCATTCTCCTTTATTAGGGATGCCAGCTCACATTTCATGTCTGCCGCACGGCACTCTTACCACCCCAACCGTCACTTGGATTCTTACCTTCCTATGTTACACGAGTAAAAACAATCAAGACGAAAAGGGACTTGAAACGAAAGGAAGTAAACGGGGTGCCGGCATCAAACTAAAAATAGAAACAGAGTGGAGGAACATGTACTTGTAGTGCACGGTGAATGCGTGGGGATGGTGACGGGAATGACTAACGGCCACCGAAAATAGTTTTACTAGAGACTTCGGGTGGTCTCTGCTCGAATAGCAGAGGCGCTAACATCCGAGCGTATGCTGGGAAAGACGCGTTATGTGAAATTGAGAATTTCCGACGAGCTTCGTTGCGCATCGACAGCTTTTCTTTACCCTTTCCCTTCCTCCTCCTCCTCCTCCACTGCCGGGGAATCCTCGCGGACAGCTTCAAGTGCTGTGGCAGGGTCAGTGTCGGGGACATTTATCTCTCGCCAGGTGGTTTTACGCACCTTCAGTTCATCAGCTAGGCCACTGAGTGCTGTGTTTCTAAACAACTGCATCAGCAGTGTTTTGGTGAAGTTGACAGGAGTGTATCCATCGCTTACCATAGTCGCATAAACTTGGAGCGCGGCATTCAACTCGGACGCCACCGCACATGCATTAATCACAGTGTTGTACGTGACCTCGTTGGGGCGAACGCGGGTCGGGTCGCGCATCTCGTTGAGCAAATCCACCGCAGGTTTCCAAACACCCCCCCGCCTGCACCCGTCCATTGCAGCGGTGTATGTGAAGACATTTGGCGCTACAAAAAGTTCCTCGCAATCGCGAAGTATTTTTATCGCTCGTTCCCATTCGCCGGAACGAGCACACGCGTTAACAAGAGCTGTCATGGTTTGCACGTTGGGTGGTACATCTGCCAACCTCATATGGGCGAACATGCGGAGCGCAACGTCTGCTTTCTCGGCGCTGGCGCAGGCATTAATCACAGCCGTGTACGTGTAGACGTTGGGTTTCACTTCGTTCTTCGTCATCTGGTCAAAAATGGACATGGCTGCTTCCCATTTCCCAGCACGACCGCAAGCACTAATTACAGTTGTATAATGAAAGACATTGCTCTGCACGATGTTGGCCTGCTGCAATTGTAAAAAGGTGCTAATCGCTGCTTCCCAATTCCCCGCCTTAGAGAGTGCCACTAATTCATCAGTAAGCCAGCGCGACGCCCAACCTGCTACGCGAGCCTGTGAAAGCATTGCCATGACACGGCGCTGGGGTGAACAAAATGTCTGCGATGGCAACCGAAAACAAAGAAAGCACCTACGCGCGGCTTTGCTGTACACAACAGAAATTAGTGATACCCGCACTTTTTCCAGTACCGTTGGGTCAGTTCGGGCTGTGGTGATACAGGACTCCGCCGGGCTCAATGAAAGGTATAAAATTGGCAGCCGTTCAGTTTCGGTGGTAGACGACGACAGCAAACAGGATGAGCAAAAGTAACCAGAAAGTGAGAAAGAGGAGGAACAGTTGGTTGTGAAGTAAGTGAGACCGATGAATAGCATCACACAAGAACAATAATTAAAACACACACACACACACACACACAAAGAAAAACAGATTTTGGACGGTTTGTGGGGGCACAGCAACACAGACTGAACTCACGATTATCGTGGCTGTTCTCTGCCCTCATTGATGTGGCGTGGGACCTGCGGTTTCCCATGGCGATGCCGGCCACCTCAACGTGGTGCCAGGGTCCATTACCCCGTTTCATCGGGGGAAGCCAAGAGCCAGCAGCCTTCCTCTCCTTTGGAACATTTCTTTGCTCCGGCTACGGCATCATACAGCACAGGGATCAGCAGCGTCTTGCTGGGACACCGTTTTTGACTTGTCGGTCCCTGGGCACGTACCAGCGTGTCATCAGCAGTATCACCTGCTGCACTCTCATTGAATTTAAAAATATCGTCACCAGGGGCCCCGCGTTCGTTGGTGGTGGCACCTCGCAGATGCCGGTTCTCGCTTCCCATCAAGCGCCTCGATAACCTCCTGCTGAGTAAATAAATCTGTGTGACGATTACCCTCTCGCTCTTCCACCTCGCTGTTACATCCCTGTGAAGCTGTGGCGGAACTCAAGCAGCGCGTGCGCGATGCGCGTCCGCTTGACAGGTTAAACGGCTTAATGACAGTTGGGCCCCGCGCACTTGAAGAAGACAAGCGACCAAGGTTTTCGTACCTCGCCCGCAAGTCGTCTCGTTGCCGTTTTGCCTCAGCTTGGCGCTGCAGATAGGCGGTTACCCCGGAGACGCGAGCCTCCACTCTATATTCTTTTTGCCTCTCTGGCGACACTTCCCTTTGGCGCCGTTGCTGATACCCGTCTGTACACGTCTTCGGCCTGAATGTACAAGCAAAGAGTTCTTCCATTGCCAGTCGTTGCTTGCGTTCGCGTAACTGTGCTTGCCGCTCTTCCACAGCACGCTTCTGTCGCTGATAAAACTCCTCAGCCTCTTCGGGCCCTACAGTCCGTGCATTGCTGTTTTTATTCTTCGCCTTTTCTTCCCTTTCCTCATTTCCCTCGTCGTATGATCCGAATATATTGACATCTGATGCACACCGCCTCCGCTGCGTAGATGCTGCCAAACGCTTCACGACATCCGGCTCACGCCTGGAGTGTGCGATAACATATGCTGTTCCAGGTGCAAGTTGTGGACGAAAGGAACAACCATCATCCTTATCAAGACGGTCTTTGCATTTCTTGGATTCTTTACCAACTCCGTAGCCGCCGAGGTAAAGGCGTTCTACTTGTTCCTCAATCATTGCTGGGTCAATGCGCGGAATTTCGGCAGCCTTTCTATCATTCTCTTCGAGGGCCAATGCAAGTCGTCGCTGGTGCTCCTCCCGCACTTGCTGGTACAACTCCTGTCGGCGAACGAAATTCTGCTCGAAGAGGGCCCTGTGTTGCCCATGGTAAATCCAGTCGTTGGTTAACGGGCTCGTGGTCGGTTTGCCGGATCCACTGAACTCTCGTTTTTGTTGCCGCACAACCTCTTCTTGCCGTCGTCGCTGTCTATGTAACCCTTCGGCGTAGAGCAGTGCTCCACGATCCTTGGCGTTGTACTGAGCCCTTCGCTCACGGTCGATCGCGTCTGACGTACTGCACACCTTTGGGCGAAATGGATGTTGCTCCAGAAGGGCCTTTTGGGCAAGCGCCCGTTCCTTTTCGCGCTCTATGATTAAATGTTGCGAACGGTAGGCAATATCCCTCTCTTCCTTCTTTGGGGCGTTGTTTCGCTCCCTCCGAGGAAGCAAACCGTTGCGCATTTCCTTCAGTTCCTCTCGCCGACGCTCCTCTTGAAGCAAACGACGGCTCTCCTCTATGGTCTTGCCGTAGTGAAGGAGTCTTTCCTCCACCGGAACGTTAAGCGAGCGCACGTTAAGCGCACTCTTCGGCTCCCCCGCTGCGTTGACACGAGGCTTAAAGGCATCCCGTAGCGCTTCTTCCTCCTTGAGTTCCTTCTCTGCCTTTAGTTGAGCAATTCGAGCGTCCCGTTTCTTCGCCCTCTCGGTAAGTCGCATGAACACCTGTGTCCGTCGATCTGACTCAGGTTGGGGTGCCCCTGCTGACGCACTGCGGGTGTGC
Organism: Trypanosoma equiperdum; assembly: GCF_001457755.1. Lineage (NCBI taxonomy): Eukaryota > Euglenozoa > Kinetoplastea > Trypanosomatida > Trypanosomatidae > Trypanosoma > Trypanosoma equiperdum. The sequence continues at coordinate 16,416 of NW_027123811.1, forward strand.
CCATCCGAGGAAATCACACGAGGTTTAAAGGTGCATTCCTTTTCTATTTCAGCGCGGAGTATACGCTCCCGTTCATGTCGCTTGATAGCGCGAAGCCGCTCTTCGACGACGTGGCGTTCCCACGAACCTAACGGATAGCGAGCCAAAGCTGCAATCTCACCGAAAGGTTTAGTCTTCGCCGCTGGTACGGGTGATTCACCACCCGTAGATGACCTACTCGAGCTCCCGCTCAATGATCGCGTGAATAAAACCGAAATCGCTGTGGCATCTTCCACGTAGTACTCAACAGTGCCGTCAGATTCGGCGTCTGTCATGTTTTCCTTATTGCTCCACACAACCACCCGCGAGGAGGTGAGGGCCGCTTACACATTTATGAGAGAAAAAATGTGGGAAGTTTACACATTGCACCGGAAAAGGCGGCCAAAAAACAGGGAAACACTCTCGTTGCTTTAAAAGGCACGCACCTCAGAAGTGATGAACCCACTTTGAGGGCACAACTAGATGCTTAGGGACAAGCCAATAGCGACAAAAAATGGAGCGGAGTGTTAGTTGCCCAGATACATGAAGGACAAAACGAATCAAAACCTCCTCTCTTTAAACATCGAAATACATCGGGGAGCCCCTTGGAAACATTCTTCACCTTGTTTTTCTTCCTTGCCTTCGGTACTTTTTATAAGTTGTTTTGCATGCAGTAAAAATACATAGGTTCCTTACGAAGCTTTCACTGAGGAAGCGGCTTGAGCAAAAGATGATACCTGTAGGACCGATTTTCTCTTCTTTTCATCCTCAGCTGCTTTAATTCGGTTGTTCTTCTCAGTCTCGGTGCGGAATTCGTCTTCATCAGCAAGAAACTGAAGAATGGCGGCCACATGCTCGCTTTCTGCTGCTTTCAACACGCGACGAAGTTCATCACACGTGTCGTTGAAATACGACACGGTGACACGATTGCATCCTGTGTGATCCCTCACGCCCTCTAGGACAGTTCCTACTTCCTCGTCGGACGGCTTGTATTGCACGTTGTGGGCAAGCATGAGAAGCAATGGAACCTTAATCACACCGACGGACCTCCGCAGCACGTCAAATTCCTTGCGAATGCAAGGGTTCCAAACGGCTTCCTGGAGGGTGGGGAAGCCTCCGCCTGCAAGGCGTGCAGGGGTAATAGGGATGTCGTAGTGCTTGAGCATCGCAAGAGAATCTTCACCGCGGCCCTCTGCCATTAGCTTTTCGACATGCTCTTTTCGCGCTGCGCACCCCTCAGGAGTGAACAATGGGTTCTCAGGGTCGCAGACGACACCATGAAGTATGACGCGTGTGATAGAACTCTTGTGGGCACTATTTTCGAGCAGCTCAAACACCAACTGAGTTCCTGTGCTTGTTGCGAATAGTGCCACTTCATTCATACAGTGGTCCCTCAACAAAATACCAATGAGGTCATCCACATCTTCGGCATCATGTGCGTGGTCCTGTGGACCGGAGCCGATCTTCCCGCTTGGCACCTCAACTTGAACGAAGGCCCAATCCCCCTGGAGTTCCTCAGCAAGGTTGGTGAAGTAGTCAAAGCTTAATAAGGACTCAGTCTGTCCTCCTACCCACAAAACGCACCGACGGGCGTCCATATTCATCATGAAAACGGGTATCTTACAGTAGGGATCTTTGTAGTAGGTAAACAAGTGGCCCTGAACGGGCTCGGGCCGGGACCGGTACATAGTAGCTTGTGAAGGAAGGATAATAATATAATCGATACAAACCGAATGTAACGAGTTTTGTCACCTTCCTGTTTCCTGTGCGTCTGAGTGAATGGCACCTAGAAGGACGGCCACAAAAGTGAACGAGAGCCGAGTGCCCAACATGCAGTGTGGGGGAGAGGAGAAAAGAGGAAGAATTAGGTAACAGGCAGTCGAAAAAGAACACAAGGTGGAATTGTTGTTACAGCCATATAGACAATGCACAAAGAGGTACAAAAAAAAAAAAAGAAGATCGCATACCCGCACACATAAAATATCCTAAGAGGTACGTGTAGGAAATGGCCCTCCCTCCAAGAACTCTCCTCTCTTTGTAACGAAGTGACAGCATCGACGGAGATGCAGTTCATATGCCTTGTCACATAACTCCGGGAGCAGCTCCAGGCTCAACCGCCCCCCTCTGCAGTAGGACCTGCAGGTCTTCCGGCATTTCAGGCGTAACCTCTTTCACAAATTGCAACACACGACTCGCCATCGCCTTGTAAACAAAGTCATCTTCGCAGCCGAGACGCCTCAAATAACGATTAGCCCTCTCGATTTCCATTAAACTCATTGAGCGGGCCATTGGCGCTATATGTGAACCGAGCACTCGCACCATGGTAGGTGGGCATTGACCTGTGATGCTGAGGCCCATGAGCATCGGTTCCAGCAGAGTCCAGTCTTTGAAACCATAGCGAAAGCCCGTCTCCGCCGCTTGAGCGTAATACTCCGGGTCCGCGTAACCAAGGTTCGCCAGCCCCCGAGTGGCATTAGCGAGCGCATCGGGGCCCATCAAATCCAGGCGGAGCCGAGCCTGCTTTCCGAACAGCTGTACAAGTGGATGCTCTCGTGCTGGTGGGTAAAGGCCCAATATATCGAGAATGTCTCCTAATTGATTCGCTGTAAGAATGCGCGTACACTCGACAGCGCGATCCATGAGGACCTTCATGAGGTGATCGGATGCATGAGGGACGGTGCTGCAGATGTCCATAATAGGTGCGATGTTACGCGGGTCCATTTTCGCTGCGTAACGTATCACACAAGACGCCATGGTGCCAAACATTGTGTCACTGAGAAGTCGAAGTCGCTGGAGCGCGATAAAAGCCATCACCAGATCCTTTTCAGAGAGGTCTGTCGCAACTTCCACCAGCGCATCTGCGTAGATATCAATGTGTTCACGCTGCTTGTAGTCCATTGTTGAAAAACAAACCATATAATTTGTCAACGTTACGGCATCCATGTTTTCCACATGCTGCAGGCCACACTCCACTATTTTTCGGAAGGTATTCACAAACTTGGGCCCTAATGTGTTAAGAGCGTGTAAAACGTTAATGTAATCCTCTGGCTGGAATTCCCCCATCCTCTCCTCTACAACTTGCATCATGCGGTAAAGTATATTATGCGATATTCCCGGGCAGTAGGCGAGGCTTACAGCAGCTGACGATATGTCAAGTGCACTTAAGTCGTCGTTATATTCCATAATCCGTTTGGCTAATTTACCCACGAAATCGGCATTTGTAGACTTTAGCCTCGCCAACTCTGTTACCGTGAGAGACAGCTGTGTCGGACTAAATTCGTCTAATATAGGAAACATCAATTTTAAAACTTCGTTAATCTTTCGCTCATCTCGCTGCTTCGTGATGTTCATGTTGCGAAGCACTAGTATAAGTGACTCGGGGGAAATGGCGTCCTCCTCCGGCACAGACACTTCCTTCGGCATGCTGTTGATGCCCACCTTGCGGAAGGTATCAGCGATAAGGTTCGCCTGAAACGGGGAGATAACCGTCTGATCCGAGCGTCGGAAGGCGTCATGAAGCCCACGCATGAAGTCCGGATCCTGAAGCATGCCCAGCGTGTCCATGTTGTACGCGGTGGTGCAAATTTGATATACATCCTGAGCCGTGAATTCCACAAGATTCAGCTTGCATCGCTCAAATATGAGGTGTAGTGCGGAGGGGCGTGCCACTACTACTGTCGCGAGCGCGGCCGAAGCTGTGCTCGAGAGAACGTTGAGCATTGTGCCCACAGTGAACACAAGTTTCCACTCTAGCGTGACTTTAGCCTATGGAACTGTGGTAATAAATCAATAAACAGCCGAGTACATTTGCCACCGCAACGCCGGTCAAGAAAGAAAGAGGGTAAAAACAATTTTGCACACACAGCGCATCAAAATACCACTGCGGAGCCAATACAAACAGGAGACAGACACAGCTGCCCAGCAATAGGTTGACAATGTGTGAAACCCACAGGGAAAAAAGCTACAGATACTAACCGTAGGTGGCGCTAACGACAGAGCTGGGTAAAAGCACCGTGGTTGCCGCTACATGGTGTCGCCCGAGACATCGTAACCGCGGCGACCCCACCGACTACCTGACTCTCTTTGGATCTGCTTCGCACGACGGAAAATAATCTGATGAACGTTTTTATCATCAACACCGAGCTGCACAAGGAGTTTGCGAGCCTCTGATAAATTTTCGTCGTTCATGCCCGGCGCCAATCCCAGAATCCCCCTCGTGATCATGTCTTGGCCCCGGACATCTGATACAACGTCCCGGGTACAGCACCTCATCAACTCGAATAACTTCTCAGCGCTACGGAAGCCACCCTTGACGTTCTGCAAAACTTGCACCAACGCATAAAAGTCATCGGAGAATTGACCCAATTGGCCCAGATTCAGCAGCAATTGTTCTAGCGCTTCGCCGTCGAAGGAGTCGGCCCTCATTGAGGCCGCAAACGCTAAAGCTGCAATGCACGGGTGGCCCCTTGCAGCCGGATAGCCGGATAAGAGATCGAGCGTCAGGGCTAACTGAGGTATGGACAGTTTACCAGCGTCTACTGTGAGACGGTTTAACAACCTTTCCATTATCTTTCCCGTGTCTACGGGCAGGACCGAGAGTATGTCCACGAGTGTGTCGAGAGACCTCACTTCCACCGTATCCACCGCAGTTTCTGTTCTCTCTAGCAGCTCGGACATCCCTGTGGTACCCGCTGAAATTTCGAGATCCACTGCGGACTGCAGCATGGTCAGTAAATCGCGGTCAGAGACGCTGCCGAGATGTTTAGTCACGTTGGCAATTATTTTCGGAACTGCAGGATGGCGTCGCAGGTTGTATCGTGCTGCCACAACCAACAGGGACCTGTGGTACGCTGCATCATTTACTTCGTGGAGAAGCGTAACCGCTCTAGCCAAAAGCTTTGGCACCATGCGTGCTGGCGCTGACGCGATCTGCGGTTGGCGTTCGAGCGCCATGGCAACAAACTGAACCTGGTCACGATGTAAATTGTCCATCTGAATCTCAATCTGGTTTACGAAGGCCACCATCGAGTCGTGGCTTTGTAGTTTGCTGAGGTTGAAGTAGGTTCTGCAAACTTCAGAAGAGGACAGCTTTGACGCGACCTCACAGCTCCGACGAGCGAGCAGATTTGTGAGCGCATAATCTTGGTAGTTGATCGTGGCGAGGGCCCTAACGAGGGATACTATTTCGAAGGGCCTCATTCGTCGTAAGTGCCTCTCCAGTGCTTTGCAGTGTACTTGTATCTTCTGTATTCCGTCCGTTCCAACGAAGTTAGACTTTTGACACTCTTGTACAATATCCCACACGGCAGCTAACCTCTCTTCCACCTCTGTCTCCCCACCGGACCCCAAACCCGCGTGTGGACATTTTTCCACCACGGTTCCGGAGGCGACAACTGGTGATATGCTTGTCTCCCCTGCTTGAATGTTGGTTATATCACTACCCTCGTTCTTTCCGGTCTGGGAGGAGGCAACCAGCGAGTCAGGGCTAAGTGGGAAAGCGGCGAAGGTACCATCAATGAATGACTTCTGAAAAGGTGTCACCTCCTCTGGGTCCAGTTTTTTGTACTGAGCATGCAGTCCATGGATAAAGCTCTGGTTCGTTTGCAAATGCAGCGTATCTTCTTTGGCCTTCAGCAACGCACAGATTTTATACACGTCCTCAGATGCCAGAGCAACACGACATGAAGAGACAGCAGAGATCAGCGTTGTTAGACCCTTGCCTTGTAGCCACAGTTTGCAACGACGCATTCCACCCCTTCAGTGGACTAGTGGGGAACAATGCAAACCTCCACTACTTCACACCGTAAATCTCACCCGCCAACCCCTTGTCTACCTAACCCTCAGGTGGAAAAAACAACAACAACAAACAGAAGATATTTTCTAACTGGTGTGTCCTATGCACCACTGGTTGCGACATACCGCACGATCCGAAAGAAGAGAGTTTGCACAAATTTTTGTATATGGAAAAGACAGTTTTTCTGCCGTATTCCCCAACTTTCAGTCGTGCATGCTCACGCATACTCGCTGACCACCCCCTGCCTTATCAATTCCACGGTTGAAACAACAACCTGCTTGCCACACTCACTGGAATGTCCGTGATGGGTGGAACACCGTCCTCCACATCGACCAAGTTCTCAAAACTTTCATGCCTCACCGCTCCGTTTGTCTGCGCCACACAAAACCCGTCGGTGAGGGGGTCCGTCCTGTATAACATTAACAGAAAATGCACGGTTAAGTAGTACACCATAGTCATAACCAATATAGCGGGGATTGCAACAGCCCAATACTTGTCAGGGTAATAACTCCCGAGGACCATGTCAAGGAATGATGTGGGAATAAACGCCCAGAGAAAATACACCACCAACGACACTGTTACCAGTATCCAGGTGATGAAACCGTTAATAGCCACTTGGTGTCCCTTGCGACCTGTTGGGGGGGCCGTTGGCGTTGCGGGTGTCGCCTCCAGTGGTTTAGTGCATCTTAGGGGCATTGAATCCGCTGTTGACGTGGCCTAAGACCAGACAACTACGTGACAATAATCCAAATAAAAAAGGTAAGTGAGAAAGGTAAGAAGGGCGCACAGCAGCACGGAAGATGTCGGCCTGGGCACATCAACCCACAAAAATAACCACTCGACTACTTTCCCCTTGGTGGGGGAAAACAGAGGCTCGCGGTCACGTGCAAACCCACAAACTTGTACTCAAGTAACTTAGGTTGGAAAACAAGCAAGTGTTAAGTGAATAAAGCCCATCTGTAAGGTTCCAATGGAGAGTGAGCTTCACACACACACAAAAAAAAACGGTCTATCGACTGGCTACGTACCGCCGTAAGGTAGTTCGGTGCTAACACATGCAACGTCAGCCAGATGCACGTTTCAAACCACGTGCCTGTCTCGGATATGAGGAAACGCCCGCTGACCTCCCGTTTCTGAAATTGTTGATGATGAGGACAACAACGTGAGCGGTTCCTCGCCACTCCTCATAAATGCGGAGGTTCATCCGATATCTCGCCAGCCCTTGTGCCCTGCGTCACGACGCTGTGAAGTTAAAACACCTTCCAAGTTGGAAATGTAATGTGTTGATATTGTGGGCTATTTTTCGGAATTCATTTTCTCATTACCCATTCGACCAGCTGCGCTTTCGTGGTGGAACCGTTCCTTTGCTTTGTTCATGATAGATGGAAGCGTCCGGTTTGGATCGGCGACTTCTGGTGGAGCAAGTCCGGCCGGTGAAGGGCTTGCCTTCTTTGCTTCCAACAGCTTTTGGGTAAGGCGTTTGATCAAAACATGCTGGTGTTCCAATGTTTCAAGAAGCTTCTGACGGCTGTCAATAGTAGGCAGAGCAGGGTACAGTGAGCAAACTTCCCGTAGCAAGGCATCATCATCCGATTCATCGTTCGGCGGCCAGTTTTGCATTTGGTCGCGCGCACCACTATGTGGTGCACGCGGGAACGTGCCATTTTTGGCGTCATTATTTTTCTGAATTGCCATGTCCACTGGAATTGTACCACGGTCAGTCGTTTCAACAGGTGTGAGGGGGGAAAGCCCAGAACTACTTGCCTGAGGGGTGTACCCTCTTTCTACAGTGTTGATGCGGAAACTATTTTCTGATGTGATACGCGATCCATCGATTCCCACGACAACTTCCGCCTCGCATGCGGTACTGCTTAGAGGTGATAGCATGTCTGAGTGACCAAAGCGTGGGGATGCTCCACTCCCGTCACTTTCTTCAATGTTGAACGGCGCTGGGGGGTGGAGCGAGCTGTCACGTGGCTTCCATCCTCTTTGCTGCATGCAGACGCTTGAGTTAGCGCAACCACTGCTCGGTAGGGAGGGAGCTTGTACAATTGTGGAGTTGAGAAAAACATCGTTCCCCGTTCCTGAGGTTGAGTGCGAAAACACCTGCACGTCTCCCTCATCGCTGCTCCACCATACCTTAGCAACAGACGTCCTTGTTCTTGTGCGGCAAGAATCAACTAGTCCCGCATACGAAGGAGCAGCAGTGGGTGACCGGTGGGCCCCACTTGCCGACGGAACAAGACCTTCCGATGCAAAGGATTCTTCAACCCCTAAATCCACGTGCCCTTCAACGCTACTTACGTTTCGCGCCTCACAGTGCTTCCCAGAACTGGAACAGTATTTGGGCGCCGCCATGTCGTTCTCCCCACTACGTAAAAGACTCGCTTTCATCACATCGTATTGACGGCGGTTGTGGGCGGAGGGGAAACAACTATAAACGACAGAGCTGTTAACAGACCTCGTGTGGTCAACGGCACTGTCTTCATTATCACCTTTGCGTTGTGACAACTCCGCGTCTCGAAAGGTTTCACACGACGATTCCATGCCATTCACATTCATCGACCCATCCGCATGACCTCCACTCCGATCGCTACCCATCATACTACACCAACGCTGACAGTCAGCTGAGGCGTGAAGTTTCTGCGACCGGACAGCATAAGCACAAAAACCTTCCACATCCTCCGCTTGTGTGGCCAGCATTGCGAACAACTCCCCTATAAATCTAAGAACATGAAGCTGAAGGACAACTGAACCATATTGTCCAGCCTCATCTGCATACAGACATGGAGAAAGCCCCAGCTCCTCTGCCACACGAAGCGTCTTTCCCCAGTGCTCGAAATGTTGTTGCTGCCGCAGCATTTCCGACGGGTTGCTTGCACGTGCGTCAATACTACTCGGTGGAAGCAAATGTGGCTTGTAGAAACTCATCACAAGAGCTAATACTGTGCCGCTCTGAACGGTCTTGTACAAGGAATCAGCGGACCCTTTAAGTTCCCGAAACACTTGATCATTTATCGTCCCTCCCCGATGCATGTTCTTCAGTAGGCAGAGTAGCCAGAGTAAAAGGGCACTCTCCATGTTAGTTAATTCCTTTTCGCACGTTGGGTCCAGGAAGTTGAGATGTAATTCAACGTCCTCCACAGTAATCAGTGTTGAGCAGTAGTACAGGAGAAGCGATCGAGTGAGAACGACATGTGCCTGAACTGAAAAGGAACATTCGACTGAAAGGCGTTCCGCCATTGCCATATGTAAACCAAAGCGACTTTCTTGCTTATTCAGTGGGACTTCGCCTCCCTCATCCATCGCATCGAGCAACTCCTCATCTGTCAGGATTCCTTCCTCCGTCAGCCACCGTACAACTAAAAACTGAGCCTGGTAGTTACTCGCCGTTGAGTGTATCTTTGAACAAGCGGAACTAGCACTGCTGTTGCCGCTAAAGCAGCCACTAAATGCTTCTGAAACACAGGACGATGCTCCGCGAAGCAAAAACGAATGCATTGTGGGTGGGCAGTAGCCAAGCACGCCTTCTGCAACGAGAAGGTAAACCACACCCTCCTGTGCCAGAGTGAGAACCTCCGGTGGAAGATCAGAGAGGGATTGTGCATTGGCAAATGATCGAGACACTGCAGATTCCATCCGTTTCGCTTGTTCGATTGTACGCCCGTAGTGCTTCTCCACTATTGGGTCTAGGCGTTGTACTATGTACGACAAAACCCATCGTAGATTGCAGAGGAGTTCCAAAACAAGACCACTGCTATTCATATTTTTCTATTGTTAGCGAACAAGTAGTCACTGAAAAAAAATTATTTCTTTATGTCAGCTAGACTTTTCTTCTCGTCTTACGGGCCCCACGTTCCTACGTACCAATCCGACGATACATAGAGTTAAATACCTTCAAGAGTGGTGAGAAGAAAGCATATGAGTCCGGAGCAAGGCACGTTGGCATATGCACACAAAATAAAAAGGAAACAACACCGAGAGACCGGGAAACGTTTGCAATATACTCTGTTGTTTCCTTCCCTTTCCTCCCCTTGCCGCCACCTTCCTTCGGGTTTCCGCAAGGGGCTCTTCACTACCCAAATTGATTTCGTTATTGTTGCAGACCACAACAACTTCACCGTTACCACCAGTCTATGTGAGTTTATAGGAGGAGTATATCAGATTAGAAAAATAGAAAGTGAATACCACTCCCCGAGTGAGAAAGGCGACGACGATGGGGAGGCCCACAAACTACCGCGACCAGCGTTGAAGCCGGTACGCACCAGGGTCCTGAGGGCGGAGCAAAACAGTGGCAGCAGACGACGGTTCATAACTCTCACTCGTCTGCGGGTGTTCGGTTGTGTGGCGATTCAGGTCTGATGAACACAACGTTTGGGTTTCGCTCGGTGATGCGTCTGGAGGAAGGAGGTTATCGTAAAGAGCCGCACCCCTCTCACTGCGACTATCACTGGCTTTGCCAAAAGCGGCTATGAGATGGTCTCCATGTTGCCGTTGAAAAGTAGCACCGACGGTAGAAACAACCTCAGCTACATGCGTATCATCGTAAGAACGCTGCACTCGTTTGCCGCCAGTCTCTGAAGATATCCGGCGACCAACCATTTCCCGTGCCGCGGAGTTCTGTAGCGCCCGATAAACATTCATGGGGTTGCCGAGATCGTAAGTTAACTGCTGCTCTCCGGGAGATGCGGACAGGGGCCTGGCAACACTTACTACATCTGGTGTTGCTGTTGTCATCCTTGATTTCACTTCCCCGAACTCACCACCATCAGTCACTGGTGACCGTTCGGCCCCCACGGTGCCGCTTTCAACGGCCTTTTTTGCCCCCTTCAGCCGATTGCGGGCTGCTTCCTCGAGGTGCAGTAACTCCTGTTCTGACAGCTGGTCTGCCAGCATCCAGTGTGTTGCTTCCCTTTGGCGTATTTCATGTAAGTGGTCGACCTGAATGTTGGCACACTCCAGTTCTTCGTTAAGTACCTCTAAACGGCCGGACTGCTCGATCTGCTGACGCATCTGTCGCAAACGAAGCATTTTTTCCATGTCGCGGGTGTATTGCCTTTCCATTTCACGTGCAACCTCGCCCTTCCAACTATCCGCCTTGGCGCTGACGCGCGCCGCCGCCTCTGCCTGCTGTTTCCTGACGTATACCTCCTCCAAAACATCAGCCTGGGCAAGTTGGTCACAAATTTTCGCAATCTCCTGACTGGAGGCCTTACTCCGCTCTATTTGCTCCTGCAATAATTTCATGTCGTTGAGTTTCCTTTCGACATTCTCTTCATTGTACTTCCACAACGTAGGGTACGCATAGTTCGCAAGGGTTTCGAGTTTGCTGTAGGGATTGGTCAGTTCCCCCCTAGGACAGCGTGCCTGCAGGCGGTACGTCTCACCGATAATGCGGTTTACATCGACGTCATGTGTAGTCAAAATAGAGTTCATAATTTCCCTCTGATCTCGAAATTTCATGATGTCACTGCGAATGCTTATCATCCAGCGAATATGGAAAAGAAAGAACCATAAGGGTTCGTTGAAAAAGGTGTGGTCCAGTACTTGCAACCATTCGGCAGGTTTCACGGTATCACTATATATTGACCGTAGCGGCTCCCATCCCCATTCTTCTACCAAAACACCGGACATTGAAAGATGTCTGTGTAGTTCCGCGTCCTCCGCGCGGAGGAGACGGTCTAAAAGCGTAGTAAGGGCAACGGGCTGTTGCGGGTAAAACTGAAAAAACTCCTTCCCCCAGTTCGATAAGAAGACTAGGACGACCTCTACCACTGACTGCACGTCACCTTCGAAAGGGTGCAAGAAAGGATATACAACCATGGGTAGGAAGTGGATGGCCGCAAACATGGGCACGTGCCACACCAAAACAGACAACGCCTTTTCCATTGAAGTCTGAACACCATCATTGGCAAGACGAAACGGTTTCATGAGGATATGCGCGGAAGGGTGTGTTCCCTTACTTGCCAACTGCGCGTACTGCGACGCTGTAAAGCGCTTGTCGGGTAGCTGCAGCAAGAACCGCCATGTGACCGCACGATACGTATCGGGAAAAAGTCCGTAGCGCAGCAACAGCTGCTGGAGGTGGTTCATATTAGCTTTGCGAGACTCCTCGTCTAAGGAGGGTCTTAGTGACAGTTCTACTCCACCTTTTCGTCTGGGACCGATGCCTTTCTCCACCTTCCGATCCTTTCCTGTACGCTCAAGGGGCTCAACACGACCCCCCGCGGTGTCTTTTGTGGACTTGACCTCATCTTGCACCCCAGCAGGAAGCGCCTTCACTTTAACCCACTTATTCACGTCCTTATCGGCAGGTCTAAGATAAGGTCGTGGAAGTTCCACGTCACTGCCAGGGTTCTCATCTCTTGCGCACTTTTTGCTTGCTCGTGATGCACCCTCTCTGTATGCGTTGCTCTTCCCCTGCACGAACGAATGCAACCGAGTCGGCAACGTTGAGTCAGAATAACCACCTCCTAATCGCTCTCGGTGGACGTAGTGTTGCCGTGCGGTAGGTAAATGGAAGATTGTCAACTTCTCTCCTTGCGCAAAAGCGGCAAACGATGGCCCAGACAGAGAAAAACTCGTCATTTTTCTTGGAACTGCTCCCGTATGCGGTGCATCAAGGGAAAATGACACCGTGTAATTACCGATAACAACGAAGACTACCGTTCCGCTGGTTAGCTCACACGCAAGAAGAGTGTCGTTAATAATAAAAAGAGACCGTGTTGCCACTGGTGCTGTTGAAAGTTGAACGCACCCGATGGGAGTCAAACCCTCCACCTCCAGCAGGCCGACCAGGGGGCCCGGGCCACCAATAGCTAAACACTTTTGGCAGAAAGCAGACGCGCGTGGCTGCATAGCCAGCATTATGGACTTACTTGGCGATAATGTGGATGGCTCCCACATTGTTACGCGACCGAACCGTTCAACTGTTAACAGTGATTGTCGGCCCGTATGGATACTCAAAAATTCACGCTTTTCCTTGGTCGATTTCCCATTACTGCACATGCGGCACGCCATCCGCGCTACATCCCAAACAGCCAGTGATTCCCGTGATGCGGTGACGATAGACCGGTGGTCTCCAATTACATGCGATAATCTGATCATGTTGACCGCGTGTTGGTGCGGTGTCTTCATTCTTTTCACTATCCGGCCGCTGGCGCAATCGACCCAAACGAGAGAATTGTCACCAGTGGCGCAAACAAATAAAGAACTTCCTGAGCAACTAAAGCATGTCATGGCCGTTATGGCACATTCAAGGGCTATGAACAATCTGACCACATTTTTGTTTAGGAAAAACGCATAAACTAGCGAGCTGCTGGTACATGCGTACAACGTCGTTGGGTTCTGGGGATCAAAGAACGTTAGTGTGAACCGTGGCGTCTCCTTACCAGTCAGCGTGGCCTGCAGGATTTGACCCGTCGACCTCGTCGGCACTCCATTCACTGGCCACAGGGGGATCGAAACGGTGTTCTCGTCGAGCGCAACGGACATCACTTTGTCTCCAACAGTGTCAAACCTCCTAAATCTGTGATTGATATGTGCCCTACCCTTCTTATCGCGTCAAGCACACGGGCCAGACGACTCGCTGGTGGCTGGGTTATCTCTGAACCCCAGTTAATCGAGTCACTTCAAGGGGAAATATCAATTATGCCTAATTGCCCTCTCCTGGTCCCTGCCTAGTGAAGCACAAGAGTGGGAGAAAACGCATGCCTTGGCTTGTCAGCCACACCTGCCATCAGAGTGTCATGCTTTACCAAAGGTTGACATAAAGGGGGATGAGTGTACAGTATAACCGTGAGTCTACGGCATATGGGTCTCAAATAAAAAGAATGCCAGTCTGTCAGGAAACTTTAAATTTTCTGCTAAGTTATTCTTCCACCTCATCCCCACCTTCATTCTCAAGCTGGTTTCATTGTCATTGTACGTTGTCGTCACCCAAACAGTTAAGCGACCGCTAAATAACAAGATACATGCACAGAGGCACAGGAGCATCTCCGTGCGTTTTTTCGCGTCAATCACACTCGGTGATCGAAAAGAAACCGCACACACCACCACTTTTTCAGTAATCTAAGGCACCCTAGCTGTTGAGCCTCACCAACATTTCTATTTGTGAAACAGACATATACATGTGCGGACTCTCTTTTTTGATGCAAACAAGAGTCATGTTGGATGGAAAACACACCGCTTCCATGTGCCATTCTCCGCAACCGTATCGTCATTCGTCTCCCTCTCGTGATATTCCACGTAAGTGCCCTGATGCACACATCCACCGACATCGTTCCCTCACGAAGATCTGTCTGCCCTCAGTTCACGCGGAGATGAAGACTTCGGAGGTCGGCTTCGTGAGTCCAGCATACCGACGCTGGGGTCAGGGACCATGCCCAAAGTAGAAGCGCTTCGTTGCGGATCCAGCCGTTCGTGGCCATGAACAACCCGCTTATACACATTGATGCAGCGCTTCTCGTAGCAGTGAGGGCACCACCTATTAGTTCCCAAGCAATACTTACAGGGATTGAGGCAAACGGAACAGAGGGGCAGATAGGGATAGGCGGTGCATACAGTTCGTTGGTAAGGGCAACCGGGTGCGTGCTCGATGGGAAGCTGGTTCTTCTTTTTCTTCCCCTTTGGTGGTGGGCGATAAGTGTCGACGCCGCAGCCACAAAGCTCCTTTGGTGGTTCCTTTTTCTTTTTCACTGGCGCTGCCTCGTCCTTCTTAGGTGGCATTGTCACAGCTAACGACTGCCGAACAAATTGAAAGCAAAATAATAATATTAATAAGGAAGTAAAGAAATCACGGTGAAGCGAAGACCAGAGTTAACGAACACACCAGACAGGGGGTTGCCAAGGTGCACATAATACATTTCAAAAATTGGTTACAGCCCTCCCATACAACTACTGAAAGGACGGCACAAGAACGACGGAACCGACCACATGTCCCTTCGTTATTTTCATGGTTTATGCTGTTTATTATTTGCAATTAGTTGGACATTAAGTTTAACCGAATAAGCTCACCATGAAGCTACAGTGGATGGGTGAAGGCGTCATTGAGTCGTCGGGTTTCAGATGCGCAACAGGTTGAGTCGAATGGCTCACCTCAGGAATTAAGATCGCCAAAGAAACCGTGAACACGTCGTCTTCGCTTCTCAAACGTGAAATTAACTTTCTTCTTCTTTTCCACTTTCAACCACTTAGCAGCAGCAACTCTTTCACGTCTCTTCTGCCTTTCCGTCTTAACCTCGACATCTGCTTCCTCTTCGTCAACACCGTCCCCACGACCAACGTTACTCTCCAGTTCTGTTTTTTCTGCATCCCTCCCTCTCTTTTTGCCAACGGTGTCTTCCACCGAGACGACACCCTCCGCGCTGCTGCTGCCATCACTATCACTGTCACTATCTTCTTCCGCCTCCTTATTCCGTTCCTCTTCTACTTCCTTCAGGACCTCCAAATGCCGCTGCTCCGTTTGTGACCGAAGTTTATTCAGCTCTTTCTCATTTGAAAGAAATGCAACATCAACAAAGTCGATGATGTTGTCGGTCCCACAGACGGCTAGTAGGGATGAATCAAAGCTTAAACGCATTCGGCTAATCCCTTGGTTGCCCCTCTGTCGTCGGACCGCCGTGTTCGCGTAACTATTGCTGCTACCACCACAGCCAAGTGCACTCTGATGCGAATAAGTGAAATCCCTCGCACTCAGTTGACAGAGATTACGGCGAACAGGGTACATTTCAAGGACACGTACAAGGCCGTCACACGCGCCAGTGAGAATAATATTGTGGTTAAAGGGGCTATCAGGGTTGTTAAACGAAATGATGCTTTCACATTCTGCGGGGTGCCGATCCATCATATCGTACGGACGGCGCCACGAGCCAAACTTCCACACAGGCAGGCAGCCCTTCGGTGTACCACATATGATGCTCGGGATGAAGGTATTTCTATTGCTTGCTGTGTTATTTACAAACGCAAAACAATTCAACTCATCCTTACGTTTCTCACTGTAATCACGAATTTTTCCAGCACGCATATCGAACACCCCTAGACAGGTATCACCGCTACTCGATACAAGTTCCTCAATGTCTGAAAAGTAGACCATCTGTGAAACGTAGTCGCCATGTTCGTGGTAATGATGAGCAGCCTTCCGCTTCCTCATATCCCACAGCACAATCATGCCGTCATCATCACCTGTGGCTATTGTGTTTGCATCACACACGTTAACCGCGGATATGCCAAATTTATGGGGATTCTTTTTCTTTTTAGACTTAACAAGATTGTCATTTTGCCCCACCTTATTCTTCGCTTTTGTCTCTCTTTCTTTTGTTTCCTTGACCTTTGCCTTTGCCGGTGCCCCTGCGGACGTGTCAGACTCTTTTGCAGCAATATGCAACGCCATCTTTTCGGTCACACAGTCAAACACACTAATTGTGCGGTCGCTGCTCACCGAAACAAGATATTTCCCGTCTTCTGTGAATTCCATAGACGTCACACCCCCACGAGGGTGCATACGAATATTGTAAGGGCTAAACGCATGTGTGGTGTCCATGTCTGTAAAGTACTGCTGCGACGTCGGACGATGACGAGTCTCTGCCCCACAATATTCGTGTATCTCTACATCACCTGTCACCAGACCAGCAACAAATAACGGAAGTGTTGGATGCATCGCAAGGTCCAACACGGGCGCCGACACCAGCAGGGGAGGCGGCACGGAAGCGGCTACATCATCTCCGAGCAACACATCATCATCAAGAACCACGTTGTCAAGATCCATTTGTTAGGAAAGATTGCTAATCTGCTAGTAAATGGAAAAATTTCCGTTCCAATCGGATTAAATTCGGCGCGCTTTCCCTCTCCGATATGGAGTTCCCCACAAAGCGGGCTTCCACAAAGAAACAAGTGTACGCCCTCCTATTCACCTTCCCTACACAATTACAAGTGAAACCCTTTAACTAGTGGAGCGAGCTGCGTTAAAAAAAAAAAAAACGCCCGCTGCAGACACGCACGTGAGCTCCCAATTTCATTGCGCAGAGGAAGCAAATTGGAAAGAAAACGAAAGAAGAAGATACACACGGGGTCCGGGTAGTAAATGCGATCATCGCATTACAGTTAATTCACAGGGATCGGTGACGATTCATAACACTGTTTAATTTCACCCACCCCCCTCTCGAACACAGTGAGGGAAATGCGCGCGTGGGAGGTGCTTAACACTATTTGACACCCTTCAACACAACATCTGCGACAATATATACTCGCTCACTCCTACCAAAATATTCTCCGTGATAGACCAGAAATGGTGACCTACTCTGCAGAATACGTGAAGAAGGCATCCATTATCGCCACAGATGAAAGTAAATCACAGGACAACAAGAGACCAAGAAAACAGCATCATCAACATCAACAACAACAAAACAAACAACTTCCTCGCGTACCTGTGGTAAGAATGCTCATCATTTACCCAGCGTCGTCACTCCACATATAGTCCGAAAATCCAGTCAACACCTTCAAAATAATATAAACATTTGTTGAGATGATGCCCTTTTAACAAAATAGTAATAAGCAAAACTGCTTCCATAGTCAATGCGTCCCATCCACTCGAGCGCACCTACAGTAATATCTGCGTGCCTAACGCGTGTACCGCCAATGGAACGCCAACATTTTCCTCGCCAAAATAGAATATATAAACAAAAGAACAATGAACTAAGAACTTCTCCTTCCTGTTTGTTTGCTTCCTGGGGTTGAGGGTACTTTACCCAACCTGACGGAGGGATGTGATGAGAAAAATGAGAAGCGAGGGTGTGCTCAAGAGATTAAATCAGGTAGAGAAGTTAATCCACACGTACCGTTCGATGTAAAGTGGACCTACTGTCCTGCGAAACGATCAATCACCACTGGTTGGAAAACAAACTGTGCAGTCAAGTTTCTCTGTTCGTCGTTATTAATACCGTTTAAACAAAGACCCTCCCCCCCCCC
>NW_027123811.1:34210-34491 GCF_001457755.1 Trypanosoma equiperdum
CAAAAAAAAATAATAAGAAAGGGATGGTAGTCGACAACAAAAGTAATGTGCACAAGAAAGAAAAATAAGGTAAAAAAAATGGACAACACCAGCTAAAGGAAAACGAAACAAAGACGACACGTACGTTTGAGCGTAAATTGGTGTCTTTTCGGATAACAATCTTCCACACGTTCCCCTCCTTTCTCCTTCCACCTTTTACTCCATTGTACCTTTCCCCTCCCAATCAATCAATGTATATAGTCGAAACTTACTCCCTGTTATGTGCATATATATATATATAT
>NW_027123811.1:34502-35462 GCF_001457755.1 Trypanosoma equiperdum
AGACATTATATAAATTTCTTTACTTTCACTCTCACCGCCTGCACACCACAATAACCATGCCAACAGGCCGCGTAGCAACCCACCCGCATGCTCCGATGCAATGCGTAAAGCCGAACATACTCGATCAAGACGAGACGAGGTTTGGTCAAACATCACACATGCGGAATTGAGCATGAGGTATCGCACGTGATATGTGCGAGAGTGTTAATCTTGCATGTGTACGTAAAGCCATTGAAGAGTCAACAACTGCTCCGAAAAAGAAAAAAAAATGAGAAAACACCTGTGCGGTACGCGAAAAGCATGCCGTGTGACTCCCCCGTCTCCTTTTCCATTTTTTGTTTTCTTTTTTTTTCCTCCTCTTCTCGCGGGATAGCAGTAGAAAAGGGATACCAACAAAGTGATTGGCGTGTGGATTGCAGCTTCTTCGCCGCCCTTCGCTTCACCAGTGTTGATATATCTTCCGCATGTGCGTACATATGTATATTGTTAGCTACGAAGTACATGGGCACCATTGTATCACTCTTCAAAATACTTCAAGCTTTCATGCACACACATACCCACGCTTTCCCTACAGATTTCTCTCCTCCTCCAAGTAACCATCAACAAAACTATCCCACCATCAACCGAGTGTACTTTAGAATTGCTCAATACGCGAGAAGTAGTAACGAAAGGGAAAATTAAAAAAAAAAAGAAAACTCCTATTTTTTTTCTTTTTTTTGGTGGTTTATCGCATTCCACTCCTTCCCTTCGTTCCTGCAACCGCCCCTCCACCCCGTAGCAATCTCATCCCTTTCACACAATTTTTGCGTGGAATCCCCCTCACTCTTTACATTCCCTTTTCCTTCACACGCAGACGAGAGAACACACCATCCGGTTTGTTGTGTGGGCACCACTGTGGCCAGCTTGGGCACGTAGCAGCAGTACCGGATGTCAATGACAGCCACAAACCGCTGTAAAAAA
>NW_027123811.1:35493-35924 GCF_001457755.1 Trypanosoma equiperdum
ACCTCCATCACACATCCGTGAAAGTGTAATCACAACGTAGAGGAGAGCAATAACACATTAGGTTACGATCACCGGTGAACAAAAATAAAAAGATGGAAGAGGAAAGTAGGGACCGAAAAGCAAAAAAAAAAAGTGACAATGAAGGGCTTTTCCTCAGAAAAAAAATTCTCTATGTTTACATAGGCACCTCCTTCCTCACTACCCTTCACGTACAAAAAGTTGCGTTCAGATTCCCTTTGTTTTTTATTTTCTTTGTTTTTTTTTTAACTTTTCCTTCTTATGCTCATTTACTCTTGTTGCCGTCCGCATAAACCTGTCCAAGTAATACCTTCGTAACGTATACATGAGTAATATATATGTGCACATATACGTAACCTCCCAGTACACCTGCTCCTCTCCTTCAAAGGTCCGAGTGCTTACATATTTACATA
>NW_027123811.1:35938-40625 GCF_001457755.1 Trypanosoma equiperdum
GTGAGCGCAAACGCAAACGCAAACGCACACATGCAATTTGCAAAGACCCTCGTGCCACAGTGCAGCGAAGAAGAATTAACAATGCGCCAGCCCGTCAGACTAACCCCGTCCTTCCTCAACGCAAAGGACTCCTCCTTTTAATACCATCTCGGAGAGGTAAGTAATAATCCCTTTGAAATCGCACACACACCTGCCATTGAGGTAGATGCTCGGTTCGACACATCGGGCTGTACATCTTCCCACGAGCGGAACGTCCACGAAACCAGCAGCGGTAGCAGAGACGGGTGAGTTAACACAACAAATGATACACTGCAGAGACAAATACAGATCCAAGGACATCGCCACCTGTGCTTTTCCTTTTTGTTTTCCCTCCCTCCCTCACTCAACTTCCCTTCCATACATATGCAAGTACGCAAAAATGTACTTCGTGGACACTGCTTACCCCCGTCCAACTTCAATCTAAAATATTAGATGCACGGACCGCGCTACTGATGAACTCCGGGGCTTTGGGCGTAGGGCGACCACGTTCCAGAGGGCATCTGTGACACGGGCACAACGACCTGCGGATAAAAAGCAAGCGATTGTTGATGTTGGACGTGGTGGTGGGGCACCGCAGCACCGCCATGCGGTGGGGACATAACAACAGCCTGATGCACGTAAGGAGGGGAATACACAGGGTACATTGCCAGCCGCCCGTCTGCCATCATGAGCAGTTGTGCTTGCTGGGCGGCTGGGTATTGGAGACGTGCAAAGTGATGTTCCTCCACCGATGAAGGTGCCGTTTGGTGCTCCAAACCCTCAGCCATTCCACTGTTTGACATGGTCGTAGGGGGTTCAGAAACGTTGAAAATGTTAGGTGAGCTCGCTGCTTCGTGATTTACGAGTTGCAAACCCTTGGAATCTGTTGCAACGGAAAGGGGAATTCCCGCCCACACACCCCCGACAGATTGCCTTCTCTTTCCCTCCTTCTGTGGGGAACCACCCTCCAAACCACTTTCCCGGGGTAGATGTGTAACGTTCTCGCGGGGTTCCCACGCTTTCGCAAAGTTTTCCAGCGCGTTGCGTGCCTCCAAAGGTATGGACCGTGTTGTTTCCCCTTGTGGAGCCTCACACATGGGGCCCGCAGTGAGGTACAGTTGCGACAACTCGGCCAAAGGGCTCTCCCCGAGAGAGGGAGGCGTCTCCCATGGAGATGATGTTTTTCCCAATAAGGAAATCTGATCGCCAAAACCGGCAGCTTCACAACCGTCATTTACTGAAGAAGTGTTCCAACATGTGGTTTTCCTTGAATTTGCCTCCGCCGCAATGGGATTAAGCACTAGCGATGTATTTTGGGCAGGGCTGCTCCAGGAACGCGGTTGCGGTATAGAGATGGCTACACACTCACGTGTTTCGCTGGCAACCGCGGAGTTCTTTGAAGTACAGGATGGTTGGTCCGCTGCAACACCAGTTGCAGTTGTTGTTTTGGTGTCGTTTGCATTCCCGTCCTCTCGACAATTATCACCAACTTGGGCCCCAATGTTCTGAAGTGAAGGGACAAATTGCTTCGGCTTGCTGTCAGAAGTACAGCGCGTCGGATCCTTCTCGTCTTTCCGTCGTCTTGACTCAACTTTCTCCTTCTGTTTCAAGCTGTCCGCTACTGCACGAGGTTTCTTCGCAGGTTCATCTTGAAGGACTTTACCACCTTTTTGATTAACACCTTTTGCAGTGCCTTTCTGCTTCTCTGCCTCGACCTCCGCCGTATTGCGCTTAGGCGTTGTTGCGTGCTTCACTTCTTTCTTTGAAGGCCTTTCAGCTGCCACATCCGCTGCTACCAGCGCTGGTGTGCTTGACATTTCCTGCGCCGTCACCATGCATTTGGGCAATGGCACGGTTAATTCTTTCTTCGATTTTGCTGCTGCTTGGTGTTGCCGCGACATCTTCACTACCGCCCCCACAGGAACACGCTCAGAAGCATCACCACTCCTTTTAAGCGATCCTTCTGCGGAGGTGGAGGCACGCAAAACGTTTTTCTTCGGTTCGGAAAGCCCCGAGTCTCGCAGAAGTTGTTGCTTATCAAGTGATTCTTCCGGCTGTTGCGCCTTCTGTTGAGCAGTAATGAGTTTCGCCGCCTTGGTTTCGGCTTGTAGATCCTCGAGGACGGCCTCTGCATACGTCGCCTTGCTGTTACCGTTCGCCGACAACTTCCTTTTCCCCATCTCTGATGACTGGTCGGCAACGTCCCTCACTCTGCTTTCCTGCCTTTCCTCCAATATAATCATCACCTTCTCCTCCATCTCTTTTTGGGGGCATTCCATTTCCCTAATGTCCTCAAATGCTGGTGTCGTTTCCGCCTCTTCTTCTCTCGCGTCCATGTGAGATTCATTGAAGTGTCCCTCGTGTACCAAAATGGGTGTGGCAGTTGGGGACTCATGCTGTGAAACTCCTTGTGTGCTCTCCACTGCTGATCCGTGATCGACTAAACACTCCAACCGCTTCACACCCTCACCCGTCGACCCCCTGTGTACAACACCAAAAAATTCGTCATCGTCTTGGCTGGGTTGTTCTGTCGTGCTTGAAATTTCTGCGCTGAGTTCTGCCTCCATTTTGACCAACTTCGTTAATGAAGGCAACTCAGATGACATCACATAGAGATTTCCCTCGGTAGAGTTACCATTCTTTTCGGCACCACGCGTTTCGACCCTTAGAGGCGACCTCTCCACCACAGTTTGTGGTGGCGGTGATGATCGAGTGTTTCTCTCCTCTTTTCGTCCACACCGACCCTTGTTCAACAGGCGCAACTCCCTCAGTATGGCGGTCACTCTTTTAAATAGCGGCAGCAACGGCCCACTGCATGGGTGAGATCCTTGTGTGAGAGTGGCAAACCCCAATACAAACAGGGTATGAAAGCCAACACCAATGGTAACCAAGTGAAGCATTTGGTTAGGAAATACGTAACGACCCTCGATCACATGGGCGAAGCTCGAGCCCCGATATACCGACCCAAACATCGTCAGCCACATAAGTAAAAATATCGTTTCAGAATATGAACCACAAGGGCACCGGTTTGCAATGTAAACAACCACCATCGAGCACGGCATACTCCCCGCTACTATCGGGTGCGACTCGACGGGCACACAATAGTAAACAACAGCGACCAGAAGAGCACTAATTGTGAGTAATGGAAAGGATTCCCGCAATGCCTTCATGAAGCCTTTCGCTAAGCAGCCATCCGCAATTTTCAGTACAACGACCAACGCACAAAAAACTCCTGTGCATGACACATCCAATGATCTCTCAAGCATCATCGAAGACGCCCACAAACAAAGCGTCATGGTGGTGATGGAACACACGAAACACACATAACTGATTGAAACCCCCCAGACCTTATCATCTCCATGTGACGAAGAATCTGGAATGATTTTCACCAGTTTCTCTAGCGCTGGAAAAGCCGCCACACACTTTCTACCCAACTGGCACTGGGTGAAATCTCTAACGTCCATCAGCAGCACAGTAAGTGCAAGGGCCGTGCTGTAACGGGAGTAAAGAGAGTGCCACCAAGTGTGCGTACCCGACTCTTGAAACTGTTGGATATAGAGGGCGAAAGGCCCCCAAAACACATATACGAGATAACAACCCCCCGCGAGCATGAACGCCTTGCGACCCGTGAGAGTAGCGGGCATGATTACCATGCTGAGACCAAATGCAATTCGGGTGGAGTGCAGTAAACAAGCATCTGTCTTGCAGAACAACGTAGTAAAAGCAGATACAATCAAAAACGCCGCAGCACAAACTGAAAAAAACGGCACCGGGGCAAACGTGGGCTTTGAAATTACTCGATCCTTTCGCCGCTGCTGCGACCCAACACCGTGCGAAGAGGTTTCCCCGTTTGGAGACCGATGCGGGCCACCAAACCCAGCCCACGCTGCAGCTTGATCCCCTTTGAACAACAATTCACTATTTCCAACCATAACTCGCGCAAGTAAAATGATGGTCTCCAACACAACCGGAGAGCATGTCCTCCCGTAGTTCCATGTGGTGAAGCAAACACAAATGCAATAAGCCACAAGAAGCATAAGGTACACGACGAAACCGTCTTCATCACACTGAAGAGTTGGCCTGTGGGCAGCTCCCCCGCGTACAATAAAAAGATCTTTCAACCCCAACAACATAATAAAGCCACCCAAGAAGGAAACACTTTGTCGTCGGTTTATTTTGGTTAATATTAATATTCTCCCTTTTCTTCTTTTCTCCAACTGACTCACTCCTTTCTTCTCTTCCTGAATACAACCGTTAGCTGCTCCACACTGGATGCGGCAAAAAACAAAACTAAGGAACAAACTGAAAACAACAGATAATCCTACAGATCAAAGTAAACACGGAAAAACAAACCAAACCCCTTTTGTCCCCCTCTCTTTCTTTCTTTTTTGCTTCGTTCAATAACAAAATATTACGCTTTCCCCTTTTCCCTTTGTGCTCAACGTCGATTGGGGAAGGAAAATGTCACCGTTACCTCTCCACGTTCCGTTTTTCACCCTGGAAGCACCTAACAACCGGGTGTATAAATATATGGCTGTAAGTGTATTGGGTACAAATGAGTGCGTCTGGACAATTGCAAGAATACGGCGAGGCGAGAGTCGGACGAGCACACCTGAAGAAAGACAAATGGAAGATGACGAATGTATGAGAGTGTTCTTTTTTTTTTTTT